>NC_134486.1:61433567-61636067 GCF_040206685.1 Ascaphus truei
GGACCCTTCAGGACAATAAAAGCATCATCATTAAGCCTGCTGACAAGGGAGGGTGCATTGTGGTTATGAACTATGCTGATTACAGAGAAGAAATCTTGAAATAACTCAGTGATACAAAACATTACAAGAACCTAAAGTTGGACCCAACGGCAGCATTTAAAAAAAGAAATTGACTCCATCATCCAACTGGGAGTCAATAACAACTGGATCTCTGAGGAAACTGGCACCTTCCTGACTCAACCATATTCACTCATACCAGTCATTTATGTTCTCCCCAAAATGCACAAATTCACCACCAACCCGCCAGGCAGACCTATAATTTCTGCCAAGGGCTCCCTTTGCCATCCTATATCCCAGTATGTGGATTTTCTGCTGCAACCGATGGTGGTTAAAATGGCATCTTACGTTAAGGACACTACAGATTTTATTAATAAATTGGACACTATCACGATTGACATTATGGACAAACTGCTGGTGACTATGGACGCCACGAGCCTCTATACCAATATCCCACACATGGAGGGCATAGAGGCTATTCGTGAACACTACTCTCACCTTTCAGGACACGATGGTCCCCCAGCGGAATTTATACTTCTTCTTATTGAAGTCATCTTACATAAGAACTTTTTCAGGTTTGAGTGAGGATTTTACCTTCATATGATGGGGACAGCCATGGGCTCAAACATGGCACCCCTCCTATGCCAATCTATTCATGACAGCTATGAGCCGGTGAATCTATTAAATGATGCCCCTTTTGGTGAACATATCCTCCATTACACACGCTATATTGATGACGTGTTCCTGATTTGGAGAGGACAAGAGGAGGAGCTCCTGCAGTTTATCTCATACTGTACCTAAATCTGATTCCATCTACGATTCAGTTTACAGCTAACCACAGCATGACCAGCATCACATTTCTAGACACAGTGATTTATAAAAAAGGTGGAAAGCTTGCAACAAGATTTTCCAGAAACCAACGGACAAAAACACATTACTTTTTGCAACCTTGCAACCTTAACTCACTGAAATGTGGTCTCCCGTACTCGCAGATGTTAAGCATCTAAAGAATCACCAGTGACCCCATGGAAGTGGAGGATTCATTACAGAAAATGGCCCAACGGTTCCTTGACAGAGGATACCATAAGTCGAAGTAGATAATGCCCTGGCCAAAGCACGGACAGTGGATAGAGGATCTCTACATACACTCTGTGTGCTGAATGCTGAGGACAGACAAATCAAAATCAGTAGTGCCTATACTTCTTCTTCTAGCCTCATCAGGCGCAGCATTCATAAGAATTGAAATATCTTGGCTAATGATGCGAGAATTGGTGATATCTGTCAAACTCAACCATGACTTTGCTACCAACAGGGCCTAAATCTGAGGGATGCTCTGACACAGGCAGATCCAGTCATGAAGTATGCGCCAACCACATCATGGCTCCATAGAAAGCCTGAGGTCTTCAAATGCCATGGCTGCATTAACTGCCGTGATATGCAGACCGGTCAATCATTCTTCCATCCCCACAATGGGAATCAGATTTGTATCAACACATCTCAATTGCGAAACCAGCCGGATGTTTAAAGAGGGAATGACGATTCATAGGTCCACCATAAGGAAAGCACTTCTAGACCAGAACACAGATGAGGACCTCAACTACCTGCCGGTAGCAAGACATTTCAGGAAACATAGACACAGCTTGGCGACATTAAAGTGCATGCCAATACTGCAAGCAAATACCTCTACACAGGGCGGAGACAGCAAAACATTGCTACTACAGTTGGAGGTCAAGATGATTTTCGAATTGAAAACGATGTCCCTGCATGGTCTGAATGAAGATTTTATACTGGGATGTTTTATCTAGTAGTGCTGCTACCTCAGGTTCCCACTGCTGTACATACTATATTGAGAAAGCATCACCTTACTGTGAGCCAACGGTAGACACCATATGGGTCCTCAAAGGACTATTACAGTTTATCTGAGCATTAGCAACTCCATTAGCCTTTTATTCCATATCCTGACTGACAACAGGGTTGGTATTGATTATTGAGTAGTATTATGCCTGACCACCACTCGAGGTCTTTCAATAGTTTTCACTGCCTTCCCCTTCCACCCCCCCCTACCCCCCCACCCCCCCGCTCTCCTCTCCCCCTTCACCTTCACTCCCTCCCCGCTGGTTCTCCCAACGTTATTGTTCTGCCACTCCTGCAGTTTGCGCTATTGGCCAGTACTCAAGGGCTACGCATGTTCACATTGTAAACATGATACTGATCAACCTTGGCTATGAGGACGGCTCCAGCAGCCAGTTCAGTGATCAGCTGTTTCTCCGTTCACCACAGACACTGATGTGACGTCCGCTTCAATCAAGGCCGTTACTCCAGCAGCTGTTCATGTTCGAGGGCTTTTGCGAACATTGACTCAATCAGGGAAGGCATTTTATTGGGTTTAGGTGGTGGCTATATATAGGTGTGTGGTTGTCACTGTATCATGAGCACTCCCTTGAGAAAGGTCCTGTTTGTAGGACGGAAACGTTGGTGAATGTGCCTGTTATCTACAATACACTGCTGTTATTGGATTACCTTGTGTGCTATCTCTTCCTTGCTGTTGGGTTTTAGGAAACAGGGTCTGCCTGGTAAGGATATATCGTACTTATAACTTATCTATGGGACAAGCACCTACCATTGCAACATATGTGAGTGCCCTCTGCCAAATATATATATATATATATATATACACACAATAGCGTGATAGTTTGCACTCACGGTTTCTCAATGGAGGCGGATGCTCATCCCATAAATAAATGTAGACAAGTGGTGACCAGGAGAATCCTGGTGACAAAGAGACTGCAAACCGCAGCATCAGTGAAAAAACAAAGTGTATTAACAACACAGGGCAGCCAACGTTTCGGTCTTCGCACCGCCCTGAGGAAGGTCCCTCTGCGAGGACCGAAACGTTGGCTGCCCTGTGTTGTTAATACACTTTGTTTTTTCACTGATGCTGTGGTGTGCTGCCTCTTTGTCATCAGGATCCTCCTGGTCACGACTTGTGTGTGTGTATATATGTATATATATATATATATAACTTGCTACGCATGGGAGAAAGGAGTAGCACACATTTTACAAATACTGTATAACTGTCTCCACTTTGATCTTACATACAGTATGTGAATGGCTGAAACATTATTATGATTTTGTTTGTTTATCACAAGACAGTGAAATGGCATATACATCATTATACAGCCATTCAGTATCGAACATCAAATGCCTATTGTATGAGTGTTTGAGAAGTGATATATAATATCATATGAATTTAAAACACTTGTCACAAGTCACTTGACACTTGTGCGGCTGTTAATTCAGTTCTACGCTCTGCTAGTACACCAACAATACATACAAGTACTAAATAATATCATGAATACTGTTGATGCGTCAGCAAAATATGGCCAAACTCTCATTTAAACCCATCTTTAATGTATGTTAGACACAGATAATGATTTCCAGACTTATATAAATCATCATATTATACAGTATAAGCATTACAACTAATAATCTCCATGGAAAAGTATGTGTTGTAATTATGCCAGATGTGTGCACATTTGTCTTGATACACATTCCCTTTTATTAGAAAAGAAAACCCTTTTTTGAGAGAGAGCATTAAAAGGGCAAAAGTCTTAGCAATTGTGCATTGTTTGTGAGAAGTATGTTACCCATGTTTCCAATCCAAACATGCATTAGCTCCAAGCAAAAATAGTAAATAAATAAATTCCATGGAACATGTCATTTCTAACTTAAGTTCATATTTTCACCAACAGAAATAATTGACAGAATGGGATAGAATTTTACATCATTGATCAGATGATGTACTGTAGGCTGCATGCATGACAGGAAAACCATCATAGGGATAACAATGCACAGGGAATTCAAAGAGCCAAGAGACTATGCATTTTCCATCAATATCTCAATTTCCTACTGTAGATGTATGTCATGAAACATTGATTCAAGATATTGCTTAACTGAAGAAGCTATCGTGGATTTGTATGAATCAATTAGATGACACATACCTTTAATCCTTTTAACCAGAAGAAGTCATGCCATTCCAGTGATGGCAAACTATGATCTGCAGTTAATTTCTTATCTTCTTGCTCTTTTTAGCAAACAATAGCATTCTCCACTGAAATATCTCAATCCACTGTGCAGATCTCTAGCACAAGTGTTTAATACCATAGTTAATTTAACCCATAAATAAATACATTTTCATAGAGCTATAAGAACCTTTCACAATAATAAAGACAATTTTTTTCAAAATAGCTGGTCTCCCAAAAGTGATTGGAGCCATTGACACACAAGTCGATATATCATCTTCTGCAGATAAGAAATGTTTATATTGAAAGAGAAAACTATTCCATTCAATTAATATTCAAGTTATATGTTATATTCATTTGAAAATAATGGATATAGTTGATTATTACCCACGAATTGTTCCTGGAATCATTCAAGATGACTGGCTTTTACGATAGGTAAGAACAAATAACTTAATGTTAAGTTATACACAATCAGGTTTAATGCTTATTTAAGAAATCAATTTCTTCATTATGTAGTTGAGTATGGATTTGCAATAAGGACGTGGCTATTAACTCCAGTGTTAAACTCACAATGATCTGGACAGGAACATTACAATACATCACACAGCTATAAGGTGTGTCATTGAAAGGACATTTAGAATACTGAAGAGTCACTTTAGATGTCTTGACATTCCTGTGGTGTTTTGCTATATGAACTATCTAAAGTATGCAAGAATAGTTTTGAATGTTGAATATTGCATAACATTGTGATTACTTTGACATAGTGGAAGACGTGTGCCCTAATCTACCTGTACTGCCAGCACCATATAATAATCAATCTCATCAGGGGAGAAACAATGGAAAAATTGTGATTGAATAATATTTTGATTGTGAATCACACACATAAGAGATAATAGTACTATGATTGGCCCTTAAATAAACACAACATAAGTAAAAAGTCATACCATCAATCGCTATGATTAGAAATGTAAGTTTTCAGGATCACAAAGGTCTCTTCTCCAGGTAGATTTGGACTAGGAGAGATGTGTCCAAAGAAGAGACTTTAGTGGTCCAGAAAACTTACACTGTTGGTAACCAATTATTAAAGCTATCACTTCCACAGGGAAGTTAGTTTTGTTCACTCTAATAAAATGATTAAATAAAGTGCGATAGTGCTGACTACCTAACGAAGAGTCAGATTGACATAAATTGCACTTTTTGTGCAGTAGTGCAGTATCAACAGTATTGCACTTTATTGATTAAGCCTCTAGTTATCATTGACCAAACCAACATAATTGACGTACAGATATAGTAAGATTTGTGCCCAGCACTGCAGCCGAACAAATATCAGTATAACAGTCTTTGCCACAATCACTCGGGCGGGGGGGGGGGGGGGGGGAAGGGAGGAGCAAGCTCCTAAAAGGGATCCCCACAATATTAATGATTTGGTACCACGACTACCTTGGTTACATGACCGCGAGCGGCCACTGCACCAAACTTTTTCAGTCTTGCTACAATTGTATGTTACTTGTATTAATGCAACATTTAACAAAAACTTTTGATAAATGTTTTACTTTTAATTTTGAGTGGTTTTTTTTCATAACATGTAATTATTTTTCTTCACACTGTGGCAGGACGGCCTCGCGACGGGGTCAGTAAGACGCTTGACACGATGGGAAACTTTAAACACTAGTGGTTTATTAGCCACAACCAAAATAATTACGGGTGCACTGTCCCTTTAAGAAACTACTTTCTTGCAAATTAAAGCCTAGTCCCGTTAGGGACACTAACTCACTTCTTGAGTCCTTACTAACAGGACAGCCAGCTAATCTGGTCATGCCCAAAACATGCTACACAAACGATAACCAATAAGCATAATAAGAATAAAGTCTTATCTGTTTCAGCTCCAAACAGCAAACAGGAACACGGTTCCGGGGAGCAGGCTGTGTCCAGCCTCGCAGCAATGTTTATCTTTATCCTGGGTTGGGGTCCCAGTTGGTCCCAGCAGCAAAGCTCCTCGCAGGACCGGGGACCAGAGCAGCAGCAGCAGCTGCAGCGTCTCTCCATTCACTATTCCAGCCTACTGAGTCAGTGACTCTGTCACATATCCCTCTCCCCAGCGAAACATTGTCCTGTGGAGCGGCCCGTGCACCATTCCCGTGCACCAGCATTTTTGGCGAAAATGTCTGACGTCGGCCCTTCCCTCCCCCTTTTTTTTTCTTGCCTTCCAATTTAGGCATTTTCTTTTTTGGGTAATTACCAGGCCATCTGGGCCTGAACACTCATCCTTCTCTACCTCTTTCTCTTGTGCCATCCTGAGTCTAGGGTCGAAGCTTCGCCTTTGTTGTGTCCCCTTTTGCAAATGTCCCCAAGCCTCCTGCTGTCTATCAGCTATCTCTGCCTTCTTCCTCTTGGGCTCAGAGTCTCCCTTACCCTGTAGAAGAGCCAAGACCTCAGTTAGCTCATAGTATTCACTCACCAGTGCTTGTCCTGCTTCTCCCTCTGTTTTTTGACCTTCCTCAAAGGTTTTTTGTACTTCTTCGTCTGAATCTGAAGTCTTCCTGGCCCTTTTCTTAGAAGAACCCACACAGATTAAAGCTTCCCATGATACAGAGCTATCAACCTTTTTCTTATCTTCCGGGCTCTTTTCCAGCTTTTGTTCCTCACCATTTTCTTTAGCTTCCTCTTGATTTTCAACAGAACCAGCACTACCAGTAGAGGACATGGTAGCACTCTTTGCTTTTTCAACCTCATCTTCTTTGTCACTTTCAGAAGGCAGCTTTGCACGCTTTTTAGGGGTGACCATTTTTTTAAAAGAGGCCCATGGTGTAATGCCTTCCTTCTTTCTCCATCAGAAGTGGCCCCAACACCTTCTGTTTCAACAGTTTGTGCTGTGTCTCCCATTACATTTTCTGTAGGAGAGGTTTCTATAGACTCATCAGGAGAGAGAGGGTGAACTGTCTCCTCCATCTACCTCTGCAGGATCACGAGACTCCAATGAGACAGGTACTTGTTCTGTCACATATTCTTCCTTTGTCTCTTCTTCCTTCTTTCCTTTATGCTTCTTGCCTGAAAGCTTCTTTAAACCAGATCCAGTGAAAAGCTTCCTTAGAAGGCTACCTTGAAGCTTAGCCTTCTCTTGTGAAGACAGTAACTCCGCTTCAGTGGTGATGGCTTCTGGATCTTTCTCCATCAGCGTATTTTTAGTGTTGGTTTTCACCTCATTTATCTTTATAACTTCAATTTGGGTGGGGGTCTTATCAACCCTAAGTGCACCCCATGATGCCGCTCTATTACCGTCGGCAGACTCGTAGGCTTGGGCCTTTCTTTCTTGTCCCTTTAATTTACTCCGTTGGGAGTGTTGCTGGATAACCTGTGATGTCTTTCTCATCTTATTTTCCAACTGAGCGGTGTCCAACATAGCCACATGCTCAGTCTTTAGGGCCTCGAGTATCTCGTCCAGGTCACGCTTTTGTTTCTCCGCCAACTTGCGGCCAGCACGCTCAGACTCCAGGTCCTTCCTCAGGTCATGAAGCTGTCCTTCTGCATATCTTTTTCCACTCAGTGCCACTGCCAGTTCATCCTCTTTGGCGTTGAGTCGCGACTCCACATCTCCTAGCAGGTTCAGCGCAAGGCTTAAATCTGTTTCTTTTCCTCTATTTCTGACCTGCAATTGCCTGTGCTCCTCCCAGACCTTGTCCAGCTCCAGCTGCAGTCGGTCCCTCTCATTAGCTGTGTCGTCCAGCAGCCTGTGGCTATCATCCATCTCGATTTCATAGCGCAATGTCAGGCAAGCCACCTGACGGACGGTCACCTCCTCCCTCTCGGCGAGTTGTATTTTGCGCTCCGCAATCTGCGTCTGCAGCTCTTCAATTTGATCCTGCAAATCCCCTCTCAGGGCCTTCACCTCTTCCCGGTGCTTGCTCCGGGCATGCGTCAGCGCCGCCTTCATCTTTTGGAGCTCTGTAGTTTTTGTCGCCAGTATCGCCGCTGCTTCTGTTTTCCAGGCTTCTTTCTCCTTGGCATACTGACTCATGGAGATGGAGTTGCCTCTCTTCTTCTCCAGCTCTTGCTCCAGTCTTTGGACCTTTTCGCGCTCCTCTCACACAGAATCACCTGGCTTTCAAGCTCCGCCCCCAGCGATGCTCTTGTGGCGTACAGCATGGCCCTCAGCTCCTCATGCTGTTCTGTGGGGACATACTGGGTACTCAGCCGTTCCTGTAGCACTTGCTGCTTCTCCTTGGCCGCTTGCAGACTTGCATGTAGCTCTTGCAGCTGGCTCTGCCATAGGTGCGCTGCTTGTGTGTGCTGCTCCAGAGAGACACGTTGCATTCTCTCTGCATTCTGCAGTGCTTCCTGCACCTCTAATTTTTCTTGCGCCAATTGCGCCTTCACTTTCTGCATTTGGTGAAGCTTCTCAGTCCCATCACTGACCTGACCGGTCAGGTTTAAAACCTCTTATTTCAGGTTTATATTCTCCATTTTCACAGTCCCTATATCCCTTAGGACCGTCTCATTGGCTTTCTTCAAAGTACCCAGCTCTGTTTTGAGCGCGCTAGCTTCTTGGTGAGAAACTTCTAAGTCTTTGATGAAGTTTTGCACATCTCTCTGGGACATCTGATAGCATAGTCTCCAGTCAGGACTTGTTCTCTCTGATTCCATGTTAGCAATTGCGGTGTTGGCTTTATTCAAGCTTGTCGTCAGCTCCTCCAACTCACTCCGCAAGAGT
Organism: Ascaphus truei; assembly: GCF_040206685.1. Taxonomy (NCBI): domain Eukaryota; kingdom Metazoa; phylum Chordata; class Amphibia; order Anura; family Ascaphidae; genus Ascaphus; species Ascaphus truei. Next base: position 61,442,355 of record NC_134486.1, read on the forward strand.
TGCTCTGTTTTCTTTAAAGCCGCATACTCTTGTATAGCTGGGAGTATACACCTCTGTACCTCTGCATTAGCTTCTCGCTCCCTATTCAATTGTTTCTGCAAGATATCATAATCACGCTGGGCAGTTTGGAGTGCAGAAATTAAGGCCTCTTTTCCCTGGATCAAGGATTCAGCTTCCCTTTGCTCCTCTTTTTCCTTTGCCACCGTTCCTGTGACAATTCTGCCCATCACTCCGGTCTGCAGCACATCTCGGTGGCTTGCTGACGCCTGTTGTCCTGATATCGCAGGCTCAAGTGGTTCGGTCACTTCCTCTGTGACTTGAGAAATATTTTTATTTTTCTTCTTTCTCTTTGTTTTATTAGTTCCAGAGACATCAGTGGTACTGGGCACACACACATTGGACACTTTTGCAGCTTCCATCTGCAGGTTTGTCTCTCTTCTCAGGGCCACATATGCGTCGTCATCATAATCATCATATGGCCTGAAGGGACACTGTTTTGTATGGTTATGTACATTGCAAAACTGACAAATGACGGCGGCCATTTTAAAACCCCGGTTTTTGTTTTTTTTCACACCCGACGAGGCAGACTTTGCACAACACACGTAAGTTGTTCTTGCTTTACAATATTTGAACCTTCTGGGTTCTTCTTAGGGCAACTTCTTTGCAAAAATTCATTTTCACTTTCTTCAGCAAAAGGCAGTAGTTTTACACAGCAATCCTTTCATACCCGACGGGGCAAAATTTACACTCAGCGCTTGCTGGCTGTAACTTCCATGCTTCAGCAAAAATATTTTTTTTTTCCGCTTGAGTTCAGTGTCTCAACACATCTTCATCTACTGACCCCCAGAGGCGTAGCATCCCTCTTCTGACACCACCTGTGGCAGGACGGCCTCGCGGCGGGGTCAGTAAGACGCTTGACTCGATGGGAAACTTTAAACACTAGTGGTTTATTAGCCACAACCAAAATAAGTACGGGTGCACTGTCCCTTAAAGAAACTACTTTCTTGCAAATTAAAGCCTAGTCCCGTTAGGGACACTAACTCACTTCTTGAGTCCTTACTAACAGGACAGCCAGCTAATCTGGTCATGCCCAAAACATGCTACACAAACGATAACCAATAAGCATAATAAGAATAAAGTCTTATCTGTTTCAGCTCCAAACAGTAAACAGGAACACGGTTCCGGGGAGCAGGCTGTGTCCAGCCTCGCAGCAATGTTTATCTTTATCCTGGGTTGGGGTCCCAGCTGGTCCCAGCAGCAAAGCTCCTCGCAGGACTGGGGACCAGAGCAGCAGCAGCAGCTGCTACGGCTTCCAAGCCGGGAGAGTTCTCTCCACCTTCCTGTGGAAAAACAAGCTCCCTGTGTGTGTGTCACTTCCTGCTTTTAAACCTGCAGTCTCTCAGGCCTCCTGCTTAATTAGGCTGCAGGTGTGCTTTCTTCTGTCTGAGGAGATTAACACTCTGTGAACTGGCTGCAGCGTCTCTCCATTCACTATTCCAGCCTACTGAGTCAGTGACTCTGTCACAACACATGACATTATTCTTTACATTAATGTATTTCTCAACACAAACAGATATTATAACTCTGCTGTTTCTCTTTTTCAGAAAATCAGTATTGCATTGTGAACACAAAAAGTGCTCCCCGCAATCCGAATGAATACAAAAGAATCAAGATACTTGAAATGCTGATATGTATTAATGAGCAAAAGTGAAGGACATGAATTGACAGTATTGCATTGTGTTTCAGACCAGTTTTCAATATTTTAACAATTTCTTAAAACTTCTTTTTATACTGGCAAAGATTGCTCTAAACCAGATGTGTGTGTAATAGCCTTCTTTGAGGCATGTAGATGTTTATGTGAATATTTAGGATGATCCAATGCACTACAGGTTTTCAAAAGTAAAATTTGTTGTGGGAGCAACACAACATTTCGACCATCCACGTGGACTTTTTCAAGTACCAGTCACTTGAAAAAGACCACGTGGGTGGTCGAAACCTTGTGCTGCTCTGACAATAAATTTTACTTTTGAAAATCCGTAGTGCCCTTGATAATCCTCTATATACTAATTCTGGATTATTTAGATATATATCCCCTGAGCCAGGAGCACCGGTAACTGTAGGTATTGTCAACAATTTTTCTTTGGGATGCAGCATTAAATCTGTATTTACCTGTGAATATTTATACATGACATACAAATGTAGCAGACATTATTGAACCCATTATCGCACAATATTTTCTTGTGGCTCATGTGAGTTTAACCTTGTTATCAAGCAATTAATTATTGTTTACATGTGCAATGCAAACAATTGGAGTAGTGACCCCCCAAATTGCACAATTTTGCTAATTAACTATGTCATTTTGCTTATTACAATGCAATTATGTGTAATGTATTCTACATATGTATTAATTGTTAAGTCTAGATACCTGTTAAATGGTGATAACATTTTGTCAAGTTTGATATTTTAAGTTGAGTTAATTTGAGGTCACTACACAATAATAAATATGCATTGATTGCAGCACTGCAAGACAGTGGGGTAGGGTAAAAATATATTTCTACAATAGGGTGATGTAATATAAATTATTACAAATCCAATGATAGAAAATACATTTACCCATATGATGCTTATGACTACCAAGGTATTCTGCAGGCAGTTAATATTAAACAATATTAAACAATACCTATATTACTTACCCCCCTTGGCTACCTAAAATGCTAGTAAAGCATTGACATGCAATGCCATGCCCTAGGATAATTAGCCCCCCAGGGTGGTGGGGGTACGAGTTATCCCTTTGTTTGCCTTAGTAGTTCCCATGACTAGCTATCCACTTGAGCTACTAAGGGTTTTAATATATTTTTGAACCATGGTTTTATTAGGTTTTATCACCTATTCGATGTTGATTTAGGGCATATAGCCCACTGTATGTATATAAGTGCAATTATAATGATCATTTCATACATACAGATGTAGCAAGACTTACTGTTCTCGATGCGGCGATTTTCACTGTTACAGTACAGCTGCAGTGTGACTACAGTTCTCATTGGCCCTGAGAACAGTAAACTGCCCAGGACGATTAATACAGTGGGGCTAGATGCCTCTAAATGGGACCCCACAGCATTAATCTTTGTGGGCCTTCTACGGGGAGGGGATACTGGTTCAAATGAGGTGCGCAGCTGTCTCCAGATCTGCAGCCATGTCTCTGTCTGGAGCCGTGACCTTACAGTGCCAAAGGTAAAATGCAGGGCTCTACTGTAATTCCTTCTCCCTGGATGATGTAGATGTCTGAATATGGAGCTCTACATCATGAGGGGGTGGCTATATTCACTATTTGGTCATCTACATCATCAAGGGGGCTAGACAGACATGTAACACCTTCCCTGATGAAGCTCCTATAAGTGAAACAAGTAGGGCTATCTACAGTATTTTTGCAGGCTACTGTTTTCCTGCTTGCTGCAGCATCGGAGGATCTCTCTCATTCCCCTATGTTACTGGTGGAATATCGTCACAATCTGAAAGTGACATTGTTGACTACAATAAGGTAGCCTGGAGCAGGAGACTGCGAGGAGGAAGCAGCAACTCTGTGTTGTCTACATTCAAGTTTACACTGCAGTTTTGTTAGTGTAACTTCACTCATCACTTTTGCTTATTATAAACTGTGTTATACTATGTGGCTTTCTTGTTTTTTTTCTCAATTGACAGCACCACTCACTGGATCACTGAGGAGTACTAAATCAAGAGAGCTCTTCCTCTAATCAGCTGATCACTCCATACGCTTCATTTAATCTCAAACATTGTGAGTGAGAAATTATCCACATATAGTACAAAATGGTATACAATACTAAGCTTCCAAATTTAATGTGCAGTACAAAAAAAGAAATTACACTGTATCGACTTTGGAATTCCTATATGTTACCCATTTGTAGCACATTGATATTGTGTATTTGGTTTGAGACCAGTATTAGAAAATGTAATGGAATTTTCAAAGACACATGAGCGGCTTTTTTTATTTTTTTTAAGATACAGTACAGTAGCAATCAAATAAAGAAAGAAAAAAGAATCTGATAGATCTTTTTGTGCAGTTCTATACCATGCTTTTCATTAAGAAAAACTATGTTTTAAATATGTAGTTGATTTTTGTTCTTTTTTATCATTTCAGTGGTATGAGAAATTATGTAAAATTTGAAGCAAAGATTTTGATACATTGAAGCAAAGAGATGCAAGAAAAAAATAACACAATTTGTGTACATTTTGTCCAAATTTGCTATAAAACAGAATGGCTGAGTCAACCGAATTGCTGAAGAAATAAATGTTCTTTTCTCAGATTTTAGTTTGTGTTCCTTACTTTGAAGATGACAAATGTATCTCTGTTTTGTACTGTATTACTGGCATGCTGCAATTGAACTTTTTAGTGGATATCAAATGTTTAAACATCCTAGAAGTCCTCCTGGGAATATTAACTTTATTGTTACAAACCGTTCAATAGATTTTATTATATAATTGCACATGGAACAATTTTTTTTCATGATACTGTATGTTCCAAATAATAAAACTATGATGTTTAGCTATCATTTTAGAACTTAAGAAACTATTTAAATATAATAAAGCCAACTCTTAAATAAGGAAATAGTTAATTCAAGTATGTTTAGTGGATATTTATCATACATCATGTTTTCCATTCTATTTTTTTTTTATTGTACTAGTTTAATTTCAGGTATTAGTCCAATTTCCATTAACAGTACATTGCTACACTTTATCAATGTCACATTGTGAAAATACTAATGTCTTATCATTTTAGGTCTTAATAATGGTTACATTATGTAAGATGTTAATACAAATGTTGTAATGTAGTCTTCTACATTTCAAAATATGATTATGTGAGGACAAGCTAGTAACTGAATATTCATCAGAAAAAAACATAAAGCTTTAAACATTAAACTGTTTTTTTGAAACAACATTATACAATATAAAATATGTTTTAGAAATATAGGGAGCACTGATATAAAACGTTATAATGTCTATTGATGATAATTAACACAGGAAATGATGCTAAAAAAACACATTACATTGTGTTTAGGCGCTTTTCCTTAAAAATAAATAAAAATAATATATATATTTTTCCCCTGAGGTACGAAGCAGGGGGTCCCTAGAGCTGAAAAGTTTTAATTTCAGCTTCTGGTATCTCAAATCTGTTTAAAGGTTCAGCGTCACACGGGCCAATAGGAAACTGCAAGGGATGACATTGCAGCTTTCTATTGGCCTGCTGGATGTGGGACCTTCAAACAGACATTTTCTGTGCCCTGGTAGGGCTGCTACTGTCAACCCATTTATAGGTACGTATCTCAGGAAGCAGGGGGTCCCCGGAGCTGCAATTAACACGTTCAGCTCCGGAAACCCCTTGGTCCTACCTACACTAGTCCAAAAATCTCAATGCAAAAAGCAAAGGATGTGTATACAAAGAAAAGGCCATTTGAACAGCTACCATTTTCTAACAACGTGATCCCCAGATTAATGTTTAGTAATCATGAAACTTCAAAGTTATGTAGTCCTTTTGTTATTTAGGGTGACAGAACATTTTGGACAGCCCATTATACACATATATGTATATCAAACATCAAGAGCAGCTCTGTTAATATTGTGAATTGTAAAACTATGGATTTTGTTTTATCTTTACAAAAATAGTAGTTTACACAACCTCAGACTCGGCAGATTTTTTAACTCAAATACAAGTGTGAGGGAATTTTCAAGAGGTTAAAAAACTCTCTCACTTTAGCAGACCAAAAGAACCACACTCTGATGTAGCTGGTAGGTCTGCTAGCTGATTGTAAAGGGGAGGTTTAAAAGGTCTTTATCTAACAATTAGCACCAGCTAGAGCTTGGAATTACTACTCACTCATTAGGAGCAGTATTTCCATATATAGCTGTATCTTACTGTTGGGCATCATACAGATGTAGCCAGACTTACTGTTTTTGGTGCCACGATCGTGCGCTCGCTTTAATCCGGCGGTTGGGTCAATTGCAGCATCGAAAACAGCAAGTGGTCTGGGAGGATTAACCCTGCGGGGTTCCCTGCTCCTGAATGATACCCCTGCAGTGCTAATCTTTCAGACCCATCAGCCAGGAGCCAGAGTCTCCATCAGCCAGGAGCCGGAAGGTCTGAAGGAGCTGTGCAGATGTGTCCCAGAGAGAAGCAGTCTCTCTCTGTTTCTCAACAAGCCGCTCTGAAGGTAAAACTCACTGAGAAGCAGTCTCTGGTCTGTCCAGCCCCTTTATGATTTTGTATACCTAACTATAGACTAACTACTCCCCCCCTTGCATACTGTACCACATTAGGCTTATAGGGCTATTGGTCATTGCTCAACAGGAGGGGCTATGATCGTTGGGTTTTGGGTTATGGTAGGGGGGTTGGTGTTGGGGGTTGTTGCCCAGAGGATGGTGGTTAGGCTTCCCAGGGTGGTTTTGCCAGGGGGTTAACCCCTTGTTTGCCTTAGTGATTAGTCAAGCATTGCATGGCCATGCCATGCAAGGCTTTACCAGCCACTTAGGTAGCCAATGTATATATAGGATATGGATATATACATCATGTGGGGGAGTACTACAGTACATATTCATAATCTATTTTACCAAGGTGATTGGACAGTGTTAAATGTCCTGTCCAACCACTTAAATGATGTAGAGTACCAAATATGGTTCTATGATATTCCCCCCATGACTTTGATATCCATATACAGGCATCTACATTATCAAGTGGCTGGACAGATACAGAGATTGCTTTTTACCTTTTGAGCTGCTCTGGGACATGGCATTAACTACTTCTGTGTGCCGTATTTCTATGTGCAGCTGCTCCAGGCTTCATCAGACTGTCTAACTTTGAAGAATTAACACTGTGGTGGTCCCATGGACCCCTACAGAGTTAATGCTCCATGGCCTCAAGATGTACTGTTTCTGGTGCTGCAGAGCCGCCGCTGATTCCCGCATGTTGGTCTGCAGCTCCGAAAAAAACGAACGTCTGGCTACATCTGTATATCTACAGACACTGACCTAATTTCAGGATGTAGTATTTCTAACACAATTTTAAGTGCCAATATTATATTAGAATCAATACAATATTACATATACAATAATAAAATCCCTATACTGGCTCTTCCCATCAAATTTCATATCACCTACAAAGTTCATTCCATTACCTTTAAGGGTCTCCACTCATCTGCTCCTTCCTACATGTAACCCTGTTTCCCACACCCAATCTCACATAGGGTCTCCTAGGGGAAATGCTACTCCAGTTACATGGCTTTGTGTGGTGCATATTTGCTGGTAACAGGGGGCCGTGGGTCTCCCGCATGAGGATAAAGGGGGATAACAGGACAGGCTTCTGGGGTCTTGCTCGAATACTACTCACAGGTGCTGCGCCTCCATCTCGTGCAGCCCCCAGGTGTATGGGGTGAAGTCTCTGCAAAAAAAATTTCATCCCCCTCCTCCTAATAGACTTAAGTCTTAGGCCAGGAAGGTATAGGTAAAAACACAGGATCTTTATTTGGGTCTTTCTGTATTCAGCAGCAGTTGACAGCAATTGTCAGGGCATTCACCCTCAGGATGTCCCTGGACCCACTCCCCGCCAAAGGGCACCGAGAGTGGTCCTTGCTCTTCCCCTATCCCCTTGTGGGATAGGAGGTATGGTTCCCAACCTCTCCCCAGAGAGGGCCTCAAGGCTGCCAGAGCCCTGACAGCTTAGTACGGGTGAACCCATCTCTCTCAAAGGTAGAGACCAACTGGCTAAATCAGTAAATGCAACTCACTAAAACAGTTCCAGTGAGAACCAGCCCTCTGCCACTGATTGGACAGCAGGCTTGATTGCCCACCTTCTCTGACTCACTGAACTGCATGTGTGGGAAAACCCATGATTGCTCCTGGCAAACCTACCCTTACTAGGCTTTACTGCCAGGAGGAGGGCAGACCTATAGGCCAAAATTACCCAGGGCTACACTCTCCCACTGGTGGAATCCAATGGTTCCCACTTGGGCCACATTTGCTGGGCCATCCTGCAGGTGAACAACCTGTGCAAAACACAAAATGGCATTTGATTATTTTACAGTCATACATTGCAGATTGTACACCCACCCACCTCGGATGGTGAAACAAAATAGGGATACTCCCAACATGGAGAACCCACTACTAATAATAGTGCCGGGGATCTGGCTTGCATACTTCCCTTCCTTTATGATCTATTACTTTGATGAAATGGGACTGCAGAGGGCCATTTTCAGGGTGATACACCACCTTGTGCATGAATATCCCTCTCCCCGCACTCCAAACTCTCATAAGGTAGCACATTTTCTCTTCTGTGGGATATACAGAATGATTACGTTTAGACTGCATGTATTCCTGTACTGCTTCTCAGAGCCAGGACTCACGTTGTTTCTCTATTTCAAGCATTATAGGCTCAGGCACATAGGGATAAGTGAACCCGTGTGATTGACGATAGCGGGCCAGTATAGCTGTGTCCGCTCTACTCAGTTTAGTGAGCTTTCTATCTCCAGCTGTACCTGGCAGTACCCAGGATAATGGTTCCTCAGGGGCAATTTCATCATATAAAATGGACGGACCCTTAGGGATTACTATTCCCTGCTTGATTCCCCTCAGTCTTCTAGATAGCTCATCAGCAGCCTCCTTCCCAGAGTAGGTGTTTTACCCCACCAATGATCAACCGAGTCATCTTGCATCAAAATGAACCGAGTGCGGTCCATAAATTCAGAGTACCCTTTGAATAAAGGAGCCCACCATTTAGTGCTGTGGTCCTCTAACCCAGATAAGGATACTGACCCCTCCGTATCTCTCTTTGAGGAAACACCAGAACTAGAAAGCGAACCTTTACCTTTCCCTCTGCTCACATGTTTATACACTGTAGGGTTCATTACCAGTGACATGGAACATATAAAAGGAAAGAGCAGTGAAATCAGCGCTAATGCAATAGATATAAAACAGTGACAATATAAGTGACAGAAGTTAATATAATAAACTTTAAACTTAAAGTTGGGGCTGCCTAGGCAAAATATGGTTAACACAGACTAATACAAACAATAAATAAAAAGAACCGGCGCCTCCAAAGTGAAAATATATAAATCTGACCAAATTTAAAGTCCAATACGAATGGCGAGCAATCCTGAGGGGAATCTTCAATGAAGTCTCATAGAAGGACAAACAAACGTATAAAACAAAAACAGAAAAGACAAAAGAAAAAGATCATAGTGCAACTCAAATAACAAAACAAATGTTTACAAACAAACACTGAAAAGATTGACAAAAGAATAATTACAGATTTAATGCAATGAAATAAAAATATTAATAAAACAACAAACACGTCAGTTGGGCTAAAGACGCTAATGAAGCTATATCATCTGGTAGGAGTAAAATTAGAATCCTACTTACAGCAAAGCTGAAAGTATAAACCCATAGAACAGCTGTCCTGGAAATCAGACCGGAGCCTCTGCAAAGAGTTGGAACAGCACGACCTCCAAGACTCCACACTGCCGGGATTACCACTGCTGCCACACACGCAGACCTTCAAGGTAGGTGAGAGGTGCTACAAGGAGGTACCGAAACTTCACGCTGCTGGAGGAATCACACACAGACCCACTGGTCGCGTGATGTGCCGGTGACATCACAGTACAGCGCGAGGGCAGGGGGAGCGCCTGGACAGGCAATGGAGCTCAGAGAGCTAAGAGGCAAAGTCTGATAGGGACAACGTGCAAACGGTAGAGGATGATACGAGTCAAAGGCCAAAGTAAAACCACCCTATGCGTTTCGTGACGGAAGTCACTTCATCAGGGTCATGCCTTGGAGGTCTTGGAGGTTGTGCTGTTCCAACTCTTTGCAGAGGCTCCGGTCTGATTTCCAGGACAGCTGTTCTATGGGTTTATACTTTTCAGCTTTGCTGTAAGTAGGATTCTAATTTTACTCCTACAGGATGATATAGCTTCATTAGCGTCTTTAGCCCAACTGACATGTGTTTGTTGTTTTATTAATATTTTTATTTAATTGCATTAAATCTGTAATTATTCTTTGCCAATCTTTTCAGTGTTTGTTTGTAAACATTTGTTTTGTTATTTGAGTTGCACTATGGTCTTTTTCTTTTGTCTTTTCTGTTTTTGTTTTATAAGTTTGTTTGTCCTTCTATGAGACTTAATTGAAGATTCCCCTCAGGATTGCTTGCCATTCGTATTGGACTTTACATTTGGTCAGATTTATATATTTTCACTTTGGAGGCGCCGGTTCTTTATATTTATGACATGGAACATACTGAACCCTCCCTTTCAGAAGACATTGTTCCCCTGGTTTTACCCCTAGGCATAGGCTTAAACACAGTAGGATTAGACACAGGGATTCTACTACTCCAGGGTATCTCCCCATCAGACCCTTCATCACTGTCACAAAGTTCCGCCAGTCCATTGATAATTTGGGTGACTTAGTTGCATTACCCCCACTAGGACCCTGATGACTCGACCGTGACCCAGAACTGGATGGGGCAGGGGCAGTGGTGGTGGCCGGGGCATTGGCGAAAGGGACAGGTGGCGGTGAAACAGCACAGTCCTTAACAAAGGCTTGAAGCCAGGCTAGCCGCGACCTGTGGGTGGTTGGGAAGACTTAGTGTCTACAGACTTCTTCTTTCCTCTGCCCAGTACAGCTTCCATGTGCTGCCTCTTCTCTTCCTCGTATAGGCTGGTACGGATGATATTGGGAGCCGCACTCTTCCGGTTCACTCTGCTGGTGGAACCGGATGTGACGTCATCATCCGTTGACGTCGCGGAGTCCCGGTACAAGTCCCGCACCGGAAGTACAACATCGGTTGTTCGCTGCACCGGAAATGGCAACGGTGGTTCTGCAGGGTTACGGACACGTCGCACGTAGGCCGCAGGATGCTCTCTATCGCCGGCCTCTTCTCTCTTCACCTGGCAGGAGTAAAGTGGTGGTGATTCCTTACCGCTCCGCAGGCTCGCAATGGTTCTCTCATCCTCTGTAGCCGTCTCGGGTCTCGTGTCTGCCACGCTGGGAGTCGCCACGGCCATGGGATTTCTCCTCGGTTCAGGCCGCACCAGCACCTGCTGTCTGGGGATATCCGGACTCAGCTGCTCGACATCACAGGTAAGTGGTTCACACAGGATGGCACAGCTGTAGTGGTCCGCCGGTAGGTGCTTCACCAACGATGATACACTTGCACTCTCGTCGTCTGACAAAGCAGGCAGGGACAGGGGAGCGACAGTGGGGTTCCGCACTTTTGATGGGGACATTGGGCACATAACGGTCTTGTTCTGGCACCACCATCAACAGCGATTCCCCCCTCCCTTGGGTAGTCACCTTTTCTTCAGCGAGTTCTGGCAACACAGTCTCCACTGCTGGACTCAACTCTGGGATGCCAGATGGGGTGCTTAGGCCTGGGATGACATCCACCTCCAAATTCTCCACCTCCGTCAAGCTTGCCTGGGGGACATCCGTAGGAGCCACAACGGTTGGAAAGGGATCTGCTGGCCATAACTAGAAGATCCTGCACTGCGGACACCATGCTGTGGTGCTTGGCTCAAGCCCAGGAAGTCTGCATTGCAGGCACAGACACCTGAGATATTCTCGGCCTCCCACCTCCACCACAAGGAAACTTCCTGGGAGTTGGTAAGTGGTAACTCTGCACGTAGCCATATTGCTAGCTGTAGGAACCGTAGCCAACATGGGAGCTCGACAATATGCTCTGTCTTGATCGCCAGCTATACAAGACTGAAGATGTGGAAGCTAACCTCAGGCTCCTCCTTTCGCTCGAGTAGTACCTCGTGATTGGCTCTCATCGTGCCCTCTCCCTCTGGTGGAGATTAGAGGAGGGGCACTCGGCATCTCTGCGGGACGTGAACTCTGTGTTGCTCCAGTAACAGCACAGGGGGGTGCGGCTCCTGCTTTGGTGCCACTTCCCTCCCTCAGGCAGGGCATTGGCTTTCACGCCAAACCTGACCAAATCTTTGCATACAGCTTTCTTGCAGCTTGAATGCACGCAGCATGTGCGCCATTCAGAACCGGCGGGAACCACCATTTTACACTATTACACACAGCCGCCATCTTAGTTGAACCCACAGTGCTCACTGTAGTGCAACTCTCACTGCTTTAAGGGGGACTTGCTCTTCGGTGACTACTGCACTTATAACCAGTGATAATCAGCATGCCTCAGGCTAGGCAAAACTCTTTCTCTGTACACTGCACACGATGACAGTCCAGTCAAGTGCTCTGTGGTGATAGACTGACTGCTGGCTAGAGGTGTTTTTGGGGGTCTTCTTCCCCCGCAGCACTGGGTGTCATTAACTTTTGGCAGCCAGTACTGCAGACCCTCTCCAGAAGTTGCTGACCCACGTTACCCAGTATACTTTCTTCAGGCATCCTACGCTCCCTCGCCTCAAGGGACAAGAACAGCTATAGCTCAGCTGCAACCTCTGTTCACCTCTTTAGGCCAGTCTGAGGTCGTGCTTTGCGAGGTTCAGTGACCCCCTGACTACACCTAGACTCCCTCCTTCTTCAACACTTGCTCTAAAGTATACATCTTACTCTTCCAGTTTTGCTTCGCTGAAAGCCGGTCCTGATTACTCTCAGCAGTGTATCCAAATGTAACCCTGTTTCCCCCACCCAATCTCACATAGGATCTCCTAGGGGAAATGCTACTCTGGTTACATGGCTTTGTGTGGTGCATACCTGCTGGTAATAGGGGGTCTTGGATTTCCAGCATGGTGATAAAGGGGGATAACAGGACAGGCTTCTGGGGTCTTGAGGAATACTCATATGCAGCGCCTCCATCTCGTGCAGCCCCCAGGTGTATGGGATGTAGTTTCTGCAAAAGAATTCTCGTCCCCCTCCTCCTAATAGACTTCAGTCTTAGGCCAGGAAGGTATAGGTAAAAACACAGGATCTTTATTTGGGTCTTTCTGTATTCAGAAGCAGTTGACAGCAGTTGTCAGGGTATTCACCCTCAGGATGTCCCTGGACCCACTCCCCGCCAAAGGGCACCGAGAGCGGTCCTTGCTCTTCCCCTATCCCCTTGTGGGATAGGAGGTATGGTTCCCCACCACTCCCCAGAGGGAGGGCCTCAAGCCTGCCAGAGCCCTGACAGCTTAGTACGGGTGAACCCGTCTCTCTCAAAGGTAGAGACCAACTGGCTAAATCAGTAAATGCAACTCACTAAAACAGTTTCAGTGAGAAACAGCCCTCTGCCACTGTTTGGACAGCAGGCCTGATTGCCCACCTTCTCTGACTCACTGAGCTGCATGTGTGGGAAAAACCCATGATTGCTCCTGGCAACCTACCCTTACTAGGCTTTACTGCCAGGAGGAGGGCAGACCTATAGCCCAAAACTACCCAGGGCTACACTCATATTAACTTTAATCTCTCATTATTCTCCTGTACTCTATCAATAACTGTCTCTTTTCCACCCCTTTCACCTCTACTGCTCTCTCTTGCCGTAAACCCCTTTCCCTCACTGCAGCTTATCTGTGGGATTCCCTTACACTAAGCATATGACAAGAACCCTTTCTCCCCACCTTTAGACAAATCTTAAAATTCACCTCTTAAATTAAGCATTTCAGTAGCCTGAACTCATGGCTACTGTTCCACACCCACCGTCACTCCTACTGTACCAACCATTGTGGCTAAGCACTGCCATCTACTACACCTATTCTCTCACCTGCTGTCTCTATAAATCTCCCAACATACCACTTACATTGTAAATTCTCAGAGGCCTGGATTTCCTTTCCTATTGCCTGATTTTATTTGTTGCACTAATTGTATTATTATAATGTATGATGTACAGTATGTAAGTATAATTCCCTGTACTGTATTGTCTTTTCTGTAAAGTATTAGGTACACTGTGTGCACCATATGAAGATATGAATACAATAGTATACTATTAATTACAATGAATAGCTCTTTAAGGGGGTCCTGGATAATCTCAATATCACCTTCACTTATTTAGAACATGATGGTTACAATTACAGATCTGAGAATCTTTTATAAACCACCACCACCACCACACCACCACCACCACCACCACCACCACCACCACCACCACCACCACCACATAAAAGCCCTATTTCAGGCTCTGGAAGGAGTAAACACAACCTTCCTGTCATTTCGCTTCTAAAGTAAGTACAAATTGGGCGCTTTGTCACTTTTTATTGCAGCGGTTTAGAAAATGCGATTTGCAATTGAGAATACTGATTTTTCACACATTTCATTCTGTTTCTTGTGAACATGCCAGAACGTGTGGTTTGGCAGTGACAAATTCAGAGCCACTAGAATAAGCCCCTAACACTTAAAAGAAAGTGGTGTGGTCTGAAGTGAACCTCTAATTCTAGGGCTGGTCTTCTCTACTGTACATGTCCTTCAGTTCTTTGGATGTTTGTGAATGTTTCATGTGCATCACTAGCTCATACATTTTTAAGCTGAGAAAAACTTGTGAGAGATAATGAAAGTTTTTTTCATTGCGATAAGTATTTATTAATTAATTAGAACAAAATAGTTTTCAAACAATGATGGTCATTTTAATTAAAAAAAAAACGCTTATGCTTATGCCCATGAGTCGGAGTTTTGTCTTCCTATTATTAGACTATACAGATTTATATACAGGTTCCAAGTGAGATTACACTCTGTTCGCTCAGGATATAGGCTGTACCCACACTATTTATGTGTTATAGTAAGTCTAGTAACAGATATATATATATATATATATATATATATATATATATATATATATATCTACTGTGATACTAGCATTCTAGTCCCACACCTCTTCGGGTGTTTCTCTCCGTGCCACACTATTGGGATTCTTTTCTATTTGAGTTTCCTATTATTATATTTCTATACAAATTGGCTTTATTTCCTTCAAATTGTGTTGTTGTATTTGTAACCCTGATCATTTCATGTTTTCCAATAATTATTTTAAAATACTATGCACTTCCTATGGGAATCATCAATTACCAAGAACTCCACAAACAATTTTGTTGGGTCCATTTGTGTTTCTTCAGATAAAAGTGAAATCTCTATGCTTTTGTATCTCTAAAACAGGAAACAACTGTATGGCAATAATTACATGATGTACTGTTCTAGGGACATGATGTGCCTTAGGGTTTGTGACTTAAAAGTCTCAATAGCACAACTCTATTTGCTGGAATTTATCCACTTACTGTAACTCTGTATTTTTTTTTTCTGTTTCAGTTGATTAATTCAATCTAATTATAATATTTGTAGCATTACTGTTTACTCTTCAGTTCTGTTCTCATCAGGGATATTGTATCAGGTGATTACTGTATGTACAAATACTGGTACCGTATTAGATAAAAACAAGTGAAGGTGATGCTAAAAAGAGAGTGATATCTTAAAGGAGAGGCAGCAGTACTGTTTTACCACACAAGTCTAGGTAAAACATTTAAAATCAGTTTTATTATATTTCTATTTAAATATAAACACATATTAGTTCAAATTCTAAAAGAGATTTTCATATATACCATAGGAGAGAAATACAGACTTCTGTGCAGAATTGTATTAGATGAACCCAAAAAGTGTCCAGTCCACAGGTGGCTAATAATGCTTTTGGATATTAACAAAAATCCATATTGTTTCAAAACATGTATTAAAAATAAGCCACATACTGTATATAACAAATAATTAAAACACATTTTTAAACTAAAACCTTTTATTGTCAATGTGGTTAACTAGGCCCTTTCAGTGGGGACCTAGAGAGCCACATTGGCAGGCAATGGTAACCTGCAATAAAAATAGGATACATTATCAATATTTAAATACACTACCTACTCCCCATACTACCCTAGTGTCTAGTAAAATATTGCAATGCTTTACTGACTGCTTGTAAGGGTTCCAGTCCTTGGATTTGCTGGAACTCACTCTTACATGGCTATAGAGGTTCCAGGCAAATCTCTCCCTGAACAGCAATTGGAATCAGCTGTTTCTGTACTCAGACTCCTTGCTTTTGCCTTGATGCTGCTTTCTGTGAGCTCTACCCCTATTGGCTGCCTATGCTATTTAGGGTCATCCCTCCCAGCCGGAAAGGGCTGAGCATAAAACTTTCTTACTTGTAACCTGTGCTTGTCACAAGCATATCTGCTTTGTCTATCTGCAGGATATCCTGCTTCCAGAAACCTAGATGACTTCATGAAGCCCCTGTGCTGAAGCTTCCGTGTTCCCTGTTCCAGAGGCTTTCCCATGCTGAAGCGCCAGCACTGGATCCCCTGTGCTCTAGCTGCTCTGTTCCGGAGGCTGTTCCTTTTGCTGAAGCTCATTCACTGAAGCCTTCCCTGATGCTGACCCCAGCCTGTGACCTCGACCATCGCTTTGTGCCACCTGCCTTGACCCCAGCCTGGATATAATTTATGCTACTCTCTCCAACCCTGACCCGGCTACCCACAATGATGGAATCCACAATCCGACCGGCTTCATGGTCTCAGGTCAGTGTTTCTCTATCCCCACCTCAGCCCTATGGTCCGGTCCTGATTTGTGGCGAGTAGGTCCGTTACACTGCTAAGGTATTTAAGGGGTTAACTCCTACAACCCAAACCCAGGAAGCCTAATCATCCCACCCAGAGGCAACTACTCCCGTCATCCCAACAAACCTACCCATCACCCCCACTAGACGAATGGGCAATAACCCTATTAGGCAAATGTTGCTAATAGTGCTTTTGTCCATTGAAAAGCATTAAAGAAAAATGTTTAAAATAAATACATTTTCAAAAAAAATCACATACTGTCGCGGCCGAGTTTATTCTAACATTTACCCGGTCTCGGCCGCGACAGATACCGGGCGCGCGCCGCATTCTCCCGCGCACGCGCCAGAGCCTCAGAGGATCGTTCCTCCGATCGGGACTTCCCCCTCCCCTCTCCGGGTCCGCCGGGTCCCCCGGAGCCCCCCACCGCCATCCCCCACATCGCGGGACACCAGGGCTCCCTTCGGGGAGCCCTGGGCACGCACGCCATGCGCGCACGCTCCCGATGAAGCGTGACCGCGCATCGGTGACGCGCGGCACGCCGAGGGGATTCAACACGAAAGCCAGGAAATCTCGCGGCTTGCGGCTCTAGCCGTGTTCGAATAAAGTGTGCCGCCTCTGTAATTAAAAGAAATAGCAATTAAATCCATCGATTGTCACAGTGGATACATAAGCTCTCAATGGGGACCTTGAATGCCACATTTGCAATGTTGACCATTAAAATACAAAAATAATTACTTACCTCATCCGGGATGAAGGCCATCCACATATTCATAGCTGAAGCCACCAGGAACCAATCTAACAAAGGGCCAGTGCTCATTCATGAAACCCCGTCCAAAAAGAAATCCATAACCCAATGGCCAACCACACCCAAAAAAACATAAAAAGTAATCCATATCCCAATTGCCAAAAAAAAACAAAACATAACAAATAATCCAAACCCTAATTGTCAAAAAAAAAATCAATCACATACTGTATAAATCCAGGCTGGTGGCCTATTTGAGGATTCAACTTCATTAAGCCAGGATGGCTGTGGATTTCAATTTGCCACAAAGCCCTCAATCCTCAGTTACTTGTCGAAGAGTTTTGTGTAATTATTTATTTTGTTATTTTCTTGTAAACGGTAATCTTCTTTCTTCTCTTCTTTCTATAGCCACCGGATATTGCTTCGTCTGCTACTTTTTGCCTTCTGACAGAGAATAGCCTTAGATAGTGATCCAGCGTCATCGAGCCAGAATAGTATGGATTGCAAATAGGCCACATAGTCTCGATTTATGTGATTTTGAATTTTTTGGCCATCGGGTTTAGGATTATTTTATGGTTATGTGTTTGATTTTTTTGGCCATGACGCTTTGGGTTATTTTTTATGGTTTGTGCTTTTTTGGGGGAGTTAGCCATCAGGCTTTGGATTGTTTTTCTTTTTGGGGGGTTATGGCTATGAATCATCCCTTTATTGGATTGGTTCCTGGTGGCTTCAGCTGTGAATATGAGAACGGCCTTCATCCCGGCTGTGGAAAGTAATTACATTTTTGTTTCATGGTAAACAGTGATTGTGGCAATATTGGCCCTCAATAGCCACAGTGACAATCAATGGATTTAATGGCTATTTTGTTTATTATGTAATTGTTTATTTTTATGTATGTAACCTCTCTTTATTTTACCTCAGACTATATGACCTCTCACTAAGGACGGGTCCTGAATCCTATTGGTTATTGTTTAACTCTTATGGTGTGTGGTACATATGGTGCGAGGCTGGAGTGACTGGACACAACACCACTGTAATGATTTATAACAAGCTTTATATATATATATATATATATATATATATATATATATATATATATATATATATATATATATATATATATATTGTGATACATCACTATCCTCTAGGTGCTAGAATAGGGTAGCTATGGGACTTTCCAGCATACAGAGTGTTCATTCCCCTAGAGAAGCCAGCAGCCACTGCAAACTAATGGAGCAGGCTGATAAATGGTGTGTAACTAAATACAGAACTGGTGGTGAATGACCGGTCTCTAGTCTCGAACGCTGATGGAGAATGGTCCAAAAGCCATCACCGCTAAAGCGGAGTTACTGTTTTTACAAGAGAAGGTTAAACAGTCTCTGGCGAGTAAACGCAAGGAGCTGACCAACGAGGTCAAGGCTCTTCTGCAGGGTAATGGAAACTGAGCACAAGAGGAAGAAGACAGAGAGGCATCTTCAAGATATGCAGATCAAGGTCACACAGCGGGATAGAGTCCGGGCTGAGCTGGCATAGAGAGCCAACAGACTGCAGGATGCTCAGGAACTTTTCCAAAAAGTAACACGCCAAAAGCTGAGCTGCCATTGAGACTGACTGCTGTTCACAGAAGAGGGGGGGGGGCTGTAAGCTCACTTGTTGGTTGTCACAGAGTCTGCTGGGTTGTTAAACCCAGGAAGAAGAAGGAAGGCAAATTTTCCCCCTTTCCCTATGTATTTGTTTGGTTTGGTTATTCTTTAAATGTGTTAGTGGTAGTTGTTAACTTGACCCCATCAAGACTGTTCAAATTTGACTGAAAGTTGGGCTGGACTGGCCAGTATGTTATTTGATGTGGAAACTGCTAGATGTGGTCCTAAATGTTCCCTTTTCATTTTCTGTATACCATTGAAAACTGCAAATAAAAATTAAGTAAAAAAAAAAGTTAAAGTGCGAGTTTGAGCATTTTTGGAGCTCACGGACAGTTTGTCTGAGCGGGAGCACTACCTATCGAGGAGAAGCATGTCATGAGCAAGTTTGGCATGTTATCAGAGCTTTCTGAAAAGCTACACTTGCAAACTTGTTCGAGAAGTGCCCAAAATGCTCGATAGATCACGTATCAAAGCTACTAGAATAGGCCCTCATGTATCAACGCAGAGAAAAATGTGTTTTGAGCACTGCTTAATTTTTTTTAAGCACGTCTGCTTCACATGCAAGAAACAGTTTCTTAGATCTGTTACAGAATGTTAGTCTTACACTACTCCAGATCAAGTGATTTTGTTCTGAGCAAAGGAAAGGGAAAATAATGTCTCACAGATACAGAATTTGATGATCTCCTTTTAATTTGTGCACTATGCAACTCCTCCCCAACATTTTGACCCTCACCAAGTTGCATCCTGTTGCAAATTGGGCAAAAGTGTAGCAATATACATTGACACAGACACACAATGTAAATTCCCCAATGTTGCTTTTAAATGGCCTTGATACATAGGGGAGATTCCCTAATCTCTGATGCAGGGTATTTCACTGCGCTTCAGCACTAAGGGCCTCATGCAGTAAGCGTTGATAAGGGAATTATCACCATTTTATAGCCAAAATTGGGTTTGAGATTCAGTAAGCGCCGATAAGTGCTTGATTTCGCCAGGTTTCGGAGCCGATTATTTTGTTATGGCCAGTCGGCTGCCGATAAGCCTGTTTTCGCCACTGATCGCCATTTTTTTAAATCGGCTGGATTCAACAAAAAAAAACAGCTTATCGGGGCTGATCGGCACTACGAAATTGAGATGTTATGGCCAATTTCTCCCGCCAACTAAAGTTGGCAGTTTGGACGGGAGAACGATCGCTAAGGCTGCCGGAACGGCACTTAGAAAAAAAAAATCTTCTGTACATCCATGGAGTCAATGGAGCGGGGACGTATAACAGTATAGTACTGTTTACGTTTCATTGCTCACAATACAAAGGGGATTTGCATTACAGTGTGGGGGCATTCCCTGCATTGTGTCACAGCTGACGTGTATTATTTGCATAACATTATACTTTTACATGTTTTCAGCATTTGCGGGTCACATTACTCATCATGTGATGATGTGGCAAGGGAAAATACTATACTCAACTCTTAAAGGAGAACCTCACATCATATCACACATTTTACTGAACTGAGCGACAATTATTTACATGATGTTACACATGTCACACATGTCACACATACACAGTATATTCATGTTCCTTTACATTACACAATGCTTGTAATGTGTCACGCATCTTTAAACGTTCATGTACATCTAAATTCTCATGTTTACATCTACGTTTGGTCCTCCCTATTTTCATGACGTCACTTATTGGACACTCAATCACATTGCATGTTTACATTGTAACCGTTGCATTACAAGCACTTCAACCTAACTTATACACACATGTACAGTAATTCATCATTGGGACACCTTGTAAACTCATTCTATAGCAACTATCCTCATTACAGAAATGCATGCATATGCACACGACTATTCATTGTTGGCAACATGTCACAATAACATGGCTAATTACACATGTTACACAAAACTTTTCCCACGTCAATCTCAGCCTTTTTGTCTAATTACATGACTGACTCTTGCGTTCAGAAGTTTTACATGCATTGCACATGCAACTATTTATTTGCAAGCAATGTTTGTACAAAGCTTCACGTCACATCATTGGCAAATATCATCATTCCCTGCAGAATACACACAACAAATACTTATAACAACAACTGCACACAGCTTGCCACACAAGTACTTTATTATGTTAATGTAACACCTTGCATTTTACTATGTCACCTGACATCATCACATACCTATTTAAAGGACGCCCATTACCTGCTCATTCACAGCTACTCATTTCAAAATGTTGAGATTGTTTAGGAGACGGAGGAACATTCTTTTCTATGACATGCTTGAAGATCAAGAGAATCATATAGGGCAAGGGAGGGACACACCGAGGGACAGTGACAGGGACAGTCACGCGGATACGACAGGGACAGGGAGAGGGACAGGCCGAGGGACAGGGAGAGGGACAGGAGATCAGAGGAGAAGACAGAGGAGACAAGTTGTGCCTCGTCCGCGTCTGTACAGGGAGAGAACCCTGTTAGATGGGATGAGTGAGGAGGAGATTGTAAGTCGCTATCGTTTGAGTTCAGCAGCAATCTTATCTCTTTATCAGGAGATAAGGGGAGATTTAGATTTTTTCACAGCCAGAGGTCGTGCAGTCCCTGGGCTTGTTAAAATGCTGTGCTCATTACATTATCTTGCTTCCGCGTCATACCAGACAACTGTGGGCATAGTGGGCGGGGTCTCGCAATCTACATTCTCGCGGGCCTTTACCCAGTTTCTCTATGCACTCAATAGACGCGCTAGGAATTATATTCATTTTCCTACAGAGGCAACAGAGTGGCTGGAAGTCAGGACTGGCTTTTATAATATAGCAGGGATACCATCTGTGCTGGGTGCAATCGATTGCACACATGTTGCTTTGATTGCACCTAGTCAGAGTGAGCATGTGTACCGCAATCGTAAGCACTACCATTCACTCAATGTACAGGTGGTATGTGATGCCACGATGAGGATAATGCATGTGGTACCCAAATTCCCTGGTTCCAGTCACGATTCCTCTATCCTGAGGAACTCTTCAGTCTTCCATGCGTTCGAAGAGGGACATTTTGAACATGGTTGGCTGCTGGGTGAGTACACATTTACATGTTCTAACACAAAACACATTTTTATTTAGGAATGTTGGCATTGTACAATTTGATCACTAATGTCAGCTTATGTGTGCTCCATTCATTATAGGTGACTCAGGATACGGAATTAGGCCGTGGCTCTTGACTCCGGTGCTAAACCCTCAAACTGAAGCAGAGGAGAGGTACAATGCAGCCCATATATCTACAAGATCTGTTATAGAGAGGACATTTGGCCTACTCAAGACCAGATTTAGGTGTCTGGACAGAACTGGTGGGGCTCTTCTATACAAGCCTCAAAAAGTGTCTGATATTATCCTTGCCTGTTGCATTTTGCACAATGTTGCACTCAGGCACAATGTACAATCAGACCTAGCTGAGCCTTTGGTAGACGAGCATCCCACCCATGTAGCTGCTGAAAATGAACAAACAGCCAGTGGTGGCCAGACACGCCAGAATCTCATCAATTCATTTTTTTCTTGTAAGTAAAAACATATATGTTCCAAGTTCTACTTTTATACTTACATTATGTTATCTTAACAATAATGTTTTTTTATATACCCTTCTGGTAGGACACAGATGAATATGGGTTGCACACCTTTCTTTTCTCTGCTATGTGCACAAAGGGATGTGGCACCGGTATGTTATTGTTGCACAGGTTATATAATCCCTCTTCAATTGTACTTTAGTTGTGTGTATGTGAATACAACTGGGGTAACAAAGCACTAATATTTTAGCATTGTGTTGTTCCTTATGCTAACACAATACACATATTATGCCCATACTCATTCATGCTTCTAGTATGATTACATACAATGTTATTGGTGCAGTGTAACATGTACATCCATATGATGTGTACACCAGGCTCATTTACATTTTGAATGTGATTACATATACATGGTGTTGGACATTTAACACCAAATACACACTTTGCTGTGTTGCTTACGGTACTGAAGATGGCATGTCAATGTTTGCTATTTATATATTGTTCCTTTGCATTATAGGTATATCTCCAGTATGACTGATCATGGTATGTATATTTGCTGACATCTCTCATAAGATGTGCCTACCTCAATCTTCCTATAATTATTTTAAGTAAAAACCCAACATATTGGTTTAAAGACAAATGTAACATACATGTACTTTCTGTATCATGTATATGCATTTAGCTACTCTTGAGCTTTCATGTGCATTGTATTAGAAAATGATTACTCCCATTTCATCACATTTTATGTATGTTTCCTTATAAATTCCATTCATGTAATATAGAGGTGTTTGGAGAAAAGGGGATAACTGTACTTATTTGTTTACTTACGGGAGCTCATTCATCACGGATGAAATTGACTGATCATAACACTCCATGCATGAATGCCTGTAATCACAACAATGCGTACTACATCTTATATTTAGCAATGTAGGTGTTTTTTAATGCTAGGAATTAATAGTCAACATTAATTTAAATTTGTGACATGTGTATGTATAAGTTACACGTGTGTGGATGTGTCCTACATGTACCAAGTGTAAAACTGTTAACAGAAAACACAATTTTGTTGTAAATGTTACTGTCATTTAGCATTTCTAATTTACCTATATGACAATGTTGGTAATATTTTTGCAATATAAATCACGTCACTTCATCATTATCATGATGATAATTATCAAGTATTCTCACAATTGTAACGTCAATCACGTGCACATTAGCATAGACACACTTTTTAAGACAACTGTTTGTGTCTGTATCAATTTGTGTAGGATCCATGTATAACACCGACAAATGATAACACCAGCTTTATTATGGTAGCTTATATCATCATATTGACTATACTATGTATTTTTAGAACGTTTAATAAACACAGTAAACTATAGTTAGTTAGGTTAATGAAATATACACAGAAACGTACTTCATTACATGATGTTGATGTCATATTCAGAACATCATGCATTGTAGGGGACCACAACATCTGGCCAATAACATTAATTGCTACAGTCCCAAACCATTTTATCAACATACCCATGTAACAAGAGATTTTTAACAATAAAGGGCTAGTTGGTTGTAAGTGTCCTTTACATTGGGAGAAGGAGTGGCTCAGTGAGTAAAGACACACACTGGCACTGAGAGTTTGAAGCAGGGGAGTCTGGTTCAATTCCCGGTGTCGGCTCCTTGTGATCTTGGCCAAGTCACTTTATCTCCCTGTGCCTCAGGCGGCCAAAAATAAATTGTAAGTTCCACGGGCCAGGGACCTCAGCCTGAAAAATGTGTCTGTAAAGCGCTGTGTACAACTAGCAGCGCTATACATGAACATGCTCATATTATAATTATTATTATTATTCTTATTATTATTGTTACATAGTTTCGACAGTCATACGTTCCATTACACAATAGAATACACAAATGTGTTAGCAGAGTGGGAATGGTTGTTATATATAAAACACACCATGCCATAAAATGATAGTAGTCATTAAAGAACACTCAATAAAAATTCATGAGGCACTATTTTGCAACATCATTATGTTAATTAAGTGCTTATGCAATATAGGCATAAGTGTATCACATTTTTAATTGTTTGTTAATAAGCGCTGCAAGCAATATAAAATTAGTTCCATATGTAGTATAGTAGTCGGTGGCTCCTCCTCACAATCATCTCATATAAAGGTAGACTCTTCAGAAATCATACATTGATCTGATTGTATCTTCCCCGACATCTCTGAAATACAGCAAACACATGATGGTCAAAGATGGCACCTTACTATATATGTATCCGTGACAACGCGTTACACAGCTCTATATGATTGTGTACATACACACGTCCCTCACTTATATGTTAG
This sequence comes from Ascaphus truei, assembly GCF_040206685.1. Taxonomy (NCBI): domain Eukaryota; kingdom Metazoa; phylum Chordata; class Amphibia; order Anura; family Ascaphidae; genus Ascaphus; species Ascaphus truei. Next base: position 61,467,139 of record NC_134486.1, read on the forward strand.
AACTACAAGTGTACATCAGTATGTAATGTTTCTTTAAATTTGTAGCAGGCATAACTATGTATATGATGTGAACGTTGCCTGTATACTGAAAAATGTGCGCGCACAGCTTAGTGTGCGCACGCACTTCACGCTTGGCTGCACTAACTGTTTGCGCATGCGCAAAACAAAGCGTACGTTGTGCGTTCAATACATCTTGAAAATATGATTAAACATAAAATCTTTATTTCAAATACAATGAATACGAAACTACATTCGTTCTAAACGAGTACATCTGTATTCTTTTTAAACAGACGTGTTTGGACAGAAAGGACGGCCGATAACACAATGCGCAAATGCAATACGTGTGACGTCATGTTAAACCAGCGTGAAACGCACGCTAACACTCCTCCCACTCAATTAACATTCGGCTAACGCCCAGTTGACGCCTACAAACACTGAGCTGCACACATGACACACTGCAGTTACCGTTACTATAACAAAACATGACAGCCAATAGGCTTTGAGGCGCGCACGTCGCTTGGGGGCGGGACTTACATCCGTAAAACTTTTTAAGGACGCCTTGGGCCATGACAAGGGTCCCACGTCATACGTGGTGGACCCGCTTTTAAATGTTGTAGATGTAGCATGATAACAAAACAGGTATGTGTTAGAGTTATGGTAAAATGTTGCTAATATGTTTAAAGTGATAGGAAAGTACGTATATTTATTCCGTCAGCAATGTGTACTACTCTTTCAGGTTCTACTATATTGTATTCGGAAACAATTTGTTTGTGATCGCTACATGTTATGCAGTCAGCTATGTTACGCTGTATCCACGCATTGAAAGGGAAAATGGTGGTTAGAAAAAAAAAAAAAATTTAAACGCAGAGTCAACTCATAACGGTTGTTATATTTACCATTCTTCTAGAATTAACTCTTCGTCTGGCTGCAACTGGTCGCTCCAGAAATGCAAGGCTTTTTCATCCACGCTTGACCCACCCGCTGAATCCAGTATGACACACATCTCCTCCATGAAGCGCTCATAGGAATCGCCACTGCTTTCTTCAAACAATTGGTCGGGAGGTAGGTTCATTTCTTCGGGTACCCATTCCAATGCATTTTCAGCTGAAAGGCTTGGTACATAATCATAGTAGTTATGTTCTTGTAGAATGTGGGTTTCAGGAATGGAGGGTGCAGATATTGCAGCAGGTATCGATTCACACGGAACAGTAGTAGCGGATCCATTGCTATTGGCATTAGGAATAAATATGCCTTTAACCACAATATATGTGCCTTCTTTCACGGTGAAATGTTTTTCTTTGGCAATCTTCCAGAAACCATAGTTGTGTTCTAGCTTATCCTGCACACGTTCAAAAAAGTCATTAGTTGATAAAGTGAATCTTATTGAGGAATTAAAATTGCGCGCATGCCGACGGTTTTGGTAATAAGGATATTTTGCTCGAATCAAATCATAGATTTGGCGTGTGCTTGCTTGGTGTCCGCAACTTCGCAAAATAGCTTCTGACACCATGTATTTATAACCTAAATTCGGATTCATAATTTTCACCAATTAATCAGCCATTGCAGATTAGCACAAAAGATTTGTGCAGGTATCTGTTCTTTGCTCATCAAAATGAAACTGCTCAATGGCTAACAAATTGCTGTGTTTCCTTTTCAAGGTCAACAAAAGTATAAACTGTAACTCCTTATTTCAAACGCCAATTGGATTTCTAGTTTTAATTGCTTGAACATTTGTGGTTTGTGATAGCCGCATGTGGGACAAACATGTATCCTTTTTTTATCTCGTTTCTGAAAACATTACTATACTTTTCATTCAGTAACATTGAGTTTTCTTGCAAAATAACAAAGAGCACTGTGTGAAAATAGTGCTTAGACAGCCATATCAGTAAATACACACACCTGCAAAATGAAATGTTTTTTTCCCACATACATTTCTGTGTGTATTTGAAAGTCTGGTTAACTCCCTGTCTGCATGAGTTTAAATACGTGTGTATCTATATATATATAAATATATCTCTCTCATAAATATATATATATAAAGTGTATATTGTACTATATGTATATTGTGTGTATGTGTATGTGTATGTGTATATATATATATATATATATATTATATATATAAAAAAAATTTTTTTTTTTTATATATATATATATTATATATATATATAAAAAATTAATTTTTTTTTTTTTAAATATTGCTGGAGTACACACAACATATTGATGGCAGTAAGTAGGCCTTGTATGAAACCTATTTAAATGGTGATAAACATGAGTGAATTAAGTAATAAACATTTGTTTGCGCCCAATAATGTTAGAGGCTCACACTTAGTATAGTTCTCAAACATTAGGCCTGTATTATTTAAATACTGTGTTTTCACAAGGAAGCATGAAGTGTATGTTTTTTGTAAATACATCTATACCAGTTTAGATAGTACTATATATACATACACACACACACACACACACACACACACACACAGTGTGTGTGTGTGTGCATATATGCATACATACTACATATATATTAGTATAAATTCAGAGATGTTCTTGAAACAAGAACACATAAATGATTAAAGGACAACATTACAATGACCAGCAAAGGTAAGTAATATTTAACACAAAATCCTGCTGTACACGTACAAGAAAGATGTTTGCAGTTAAATAGGTACTTTTATAATTGCATGTGAATAATATGCAGATGCAATGATTACATCAAGTAACACACCCAAATGCAATGTTTTGCTGCAAAGTCAATGGCAGCTTCTCTAAACTTAGCAACTGGCTCCTGGTGGACCATTACTGAACAGACGATTAAAACATAAATATTTAGAACACTATTCATTAATTAGGAGTGTTAACATTTCCAAAACTTCACGTGTACAAGAACATATTTGAAAGTTTGGAAACAACACACTCTTCAGCATACATACAATATTAATTAGATAATCTGAAGTCAACAAAACAAGGCCAAAGACATATTTTGTGAATTAGAACATTTATTTTTTTTGTTCCTTTTGAGACCGAGTAACAGGCCTGCTTGTTGTCTCTTGAATTTTCCTTTTTCGTTTGCCACCAACTTTAGCCACAACAGAGCCACTTTGAGTGGCCTCTGGCACTTCTAGGGCAGGGCTTCTGGCCAGTGATTCACCTACAGGGCTTTTGGGCAGTGATTCACCTACAGGGCTTTTGGGCAGTGATTCACCTACAGGGCTTTTGGGCAGTGATTCACCTACAGGGCTTTTGGGCAGTGATTCACCTACAGGGCTTTTGGGCAGTGATTCACCTACAGGGCTTTTGGGCAGTGACTCACCTACAGGGCTTTTGGGCAGTGATTCACCTACAGGGCTTTTGGGCAGTGATTCACCTACAGGGCTTGTGGCCAGTGACTGACCGACAGGGCTTGTGCCCACTGACACATGTGAGCAAGTTGGTAGACACTGCACAAGTGATGGTTGGTCTGTTTCATGTGTGTATTTTGTTGTTTTTGACCAAAAACTGGTCAGTAGTAATTGCTTGTGTTTTGTTTTTGTGGGCTCCTTTGTAGGTGTCAGCTGCTGATTTTGTACAGATGGCAGCGGTAGTATGTTGCCAGGAACCTGCACAGCAATGTCTGCTACTTGACCGGTAACATTTGGACCTGGTGAATGAAGATCAGAAGCATGTGGTGAAAACTGACCAGCATGAACAGATCCTGCCTGTGAGCTGTTCAAGTTGAATTGTGGTACATTCGTCATTCTCAAGTAATTAGCTTGTGTTTGCTGACCTACTAATGCTTCGAATGAGGTGTTGATTTTTTGCAACTGTTTCGGCACTTCAATGAAGACTCTGTGGAGATGTGCCAATTGTGAAACTGTTTCTTCCTGCAGTGCAATCATCCTTTCCAGCACTGTCATCAGGTCAGAATGGCGACGATTTTCTGCTTCCACAATTTTTCCCTCAGAAGCTACAATTGCATCGTATGTCGTATTTGCTGGACGATTTGGCGGTAAAACAGTTTCAATTGGAACGTCTTCATGGTCACTTGCTTCTATTTGTGTGTCTATGGCGGCGGCGTCATCATCATCATCATCATCATCATCATCATCATAATCCTCTTCATCATGTTCTACAAATAAATGTACACATTATTAAATGTCATGTTAATCTCTGCTGTGTTACTATGTAATTCTACTGTGTCATAAGTAACAACTAACATGTTTCCATACGTTTTATAACCTCACATTAAAAACTACCTTGACTTAAGAATAATGTTTGGACTCAGTATGAAATATGAATGAATGAAAACTTTCTCTAAACTCACAACTCCTACATGATAGTTAACATCAGTAACACAATACATGTTGCCTTACACTTCATTTTCACATACACTAAGTAATCCTATTTAAAGAAGATGTGCAAAACAAATAATGAACATGACAACATAACATATAGAAGAGCACATATTATATGGCCACCAACTGATACATTCACCTTCTAGGTGTGTTGAGCTGGCTGACCCAGGTGAAGACACTTGTTCCGTCTCAGGTGACACATGTCCTCCAGGGGCAACTATATTTAACAATAACATTAGTTTTACAATTACATGTGTAAATATTGAACAAACAGTTATTGTATGTTCTGTATTTATGAGTACCTAACAGCATCAGTTCCTTTACCCAAAATGTGTGTGTGAAAGTGAACATAAATAGTTGTAATAACAATGTACATGCCTGTGTACTTAGAACTTTTGAGTTCCCTAACATACTGCTGCGGCACAGTTTATTCGAGCATTTGCCCGTTCTGTGCCGCAGCAGTAGCCTGGCGCGCGCCCGAGAGTGACGGGCGCGCGCCGAAGCAGCGGAAGAGCGCCCTCCGATCGGGGCGCTCTCCCTACCGCTGCCGGGTCCGCTGGGTCCCCCGGAACCCCCTGCCGCTGTCCCGCGATCGCGGGACACCAGGGCTCCCTCGGGGAGCCCCTGGACGCGCGTGCAGGGGGCGCACGCTCCCGAAGACGCGTGACCGCGCGTCTATGACGCGCGGCACGCCGAGGGGCGGCCACTAGCAAGCCGGGAAATCTCCCGGCTTGCGGATCTGGCCGCAGTGTGATAAACTGTGTCGCCAGTGTACAACATACTATGTTTCTGCAGTAATGCGTGAGGATAAATAGATTAAATTTGTACATAAAAATCATATGTTGTGTAGTGATATCAGTATCATAATGTACATAACTATCATGAGATGACCATTCACAATGGTTATCATGAAGGTGGTCATATTGCAAAAAGTGTTGTTTTTGGTAGAGGATATGTGTGGTACATTAATATAAGATGTGGCACACCTGAATGTGGCTGTGACTCAACAAGACAAGACATGCAGTGTGTGATAATGTGTCGTTGATAGTAGTTCAACTATAGATATGAGTGAACTAATGTGGGACGTACGCTTTGATAAGTAATGAGTTGTTGGGGCATTTAGTAGCTAAAGTGAAGCTTTCAAATGAGTGTGATTAACTTCAGTTGTGCTAGTCAGGTTGTAAGAACGGTATTCCCTTCCCCAAAAAGCCTAATGAGCCACACCTTTCAATTACTTGAAACAGGTGAAAATGGTGTGAACTATGTTGACCCTAAAATGAGGCTGTAATTAGTGTGTGTGCTGAACCCCACCCCCTCTGTTGAAGTGTATGCTGTGATGAGATATTAATTGCAGCTGCTTTAACACAATGGTAGATGAGCTAAATAGTCGTGTGCAGTTTTTAAGTTATGAAAACAATGACATAACATATGATACGTGTGCCTCATTATGCTGTCTGTATATGACTTAAATCAAAAATGGACCTTTTCATTAACAACTATAGATGTGTTAGTGCAAGTGATGTTTGTAGGCCGTTGCATGCAATATATTTGATGCATGCTTAAAATAGGCAGTAATGTCATGTTTGTCGGAGTAAAATAAATAAAATACACAATAATATTATACATATTTATGTTCTGTACCTGTAGCTAGTAATAATTTCTCATTAACATGTGTTACACATGTGTACTACCCTGTTGTTCCCCATCTTCGCCCACCATCAATTGATTCCACTGCAGCAATGCATTTTGGGAATTCACATGTAAATGAGCACGCAATGGCACGTGCTATATTAGTTACTGCTTTTAGTAGGACTACAACATATATGTCTATTTAGATATATATATATATACAGAATCAGACATATACATATATAGATGCAGGTATGCTTATATTGTGAAGACAGTATAAAAAGCAGTGTAAATATGCAAAATAACTGTAAGCAACGACACGCCTAGTACATTAATATTTCTCACCTGGTGGAAATTGTGAGGGATAAATTCCAATATCACGGTCACCAGGTAAGCCTTCCACGACGACGGGAAGTAATTTTCCCCGAAGCAGCTCCTCCAATGGACTTAATATGAGACGTTGTGGTGTGGGCCCACCTCCAGTGCCAGTAGCATGCACGCGTTGGTGTTGTATTTTCTTTTTCAATTTGGACCTAATATCATCAAATCTCTTGTGACAATTCCGCTTGTCCCTCACATGATTCCCACACGCATTGACACCAATGACTATTGTGTCCCACATTTCTTTTCTGCTTGCTGAACTTGTCCGCCCTTGAAAAACATATAAAATATATGAGGTTAATTAATAATAATACAAGCACCAGTTTCCTACACTGCTAGCTGTTCCAAGAGATAGCAAACATGCTGTTTTAGGTGTAATATGTGAAGCACAGGAGCATTCACTACTAAACCTATACATGTAAGCAAGCTTGCATTCATATTTTATGCAGTTATGGCAAATTGACCACCTGTGTTTAGTTGTCCTTGTAACGCATGATAAAAAGCTGTGTTTCCACACTAATTAACATAGAAAGATATTCTGAACCCATATTTGCATATGAACAAAACTCAGATGACCTAGGATCACATGTATTTGAATAATAAATGTAAAGGTACACTTACCTAGTAAATGTCCATATATACTGTCATAGTGCTCCAGAATCCCAGTGACAAGAGCTCTATTTTCCTGGTCATTGAAGCGAGGATTACGTGGCTTCTCCACACGTTTCTTCCGAGCAGGTTTAGGGTCAGAGCTTGGCTGGTGCTGACTGGACTCTCCTTCTTCCAATGGAAGAGCCTCCAAAAGCTGCCCACCAGCAAGCACGCCACCACCATCCACCCCATCAGCAACTGCGCCACCAGCAGCACTCTCAGCACCAGCACTCCCACTCCTAGCACCAGCACTCCCACTCCTAGCACCAGCACTCACACTCCTAGCACCAGCACTCACACTCCTAGCACCAGCACTCCCAGCACCAGCACTCCCACTCCCAGCAACAGCACTCCCACTCCCAGCACCAGCACTCCCACTCCCAGCAACAGCACTCCCACTCCCAGCAACAGCACTCCCACTCCCAGCAACAGCACTCCCACTCTCAGCAACACCACTCGCAGCACCAGCACTCCCACTCCCTGCAACACCACTCGCACTCTCAGCAACATCACTCCCCTGAACAGTATGTTCACTCCGACGCGTACTCGCACGAGTAGCACTCCCACTCCCACCAGCATCACTCTTCCCACGCTTTGCGGGCATACTTCCAGCACTCACAAAAAACAGACAAGAAATGTACAGCCAATCACACGAAACACTTCCACATATAAAACAAGACAAAGATGTAAATAAAACAACAATGGACAAAGCTCACCCAATACACAACAAGTCTCTCAGTCAATATGCAAATCTTCAAACAGCCAGCTCTGTGCGTCTCTCTCTCTCTCACTCCCAACAACACAGAGAATGATTAGCAGTACACGTTGCCTTTAAATATGGCGCGCAATCCAAAACATGCTTGTTTCGCCTGATTCAGCAAGATTTGTGATTGGGCAACCTAACAGCACCCCGCCACGCACGCCGATACACCTGTGTGTGATCGGCTAATCATCGTGAGAGTGGGCGGATTTGTTTTCGGGTTGATTTTGAATGTATTCGGCACTTACTGCATACGGAGAGGAAAAATCGCCAATAACATGACTAATCGGTAAGATTGCCGATTTCACATAATCGACGCTTACTGCATGAGGCCCTAACTGCTATTTGAGACAGTGGCATCTAATGTGTGATTGTGCTGTGATACCCCGGATCGGAACTTAGTGAATCTCCCACTATGTATCAAGGCAATGACCTCTATGTGTCTATAAATGCCAATATGTAAATGTTCCTGTCTCTATATTTTACTAATAAGTATTGTTGCTCAATTTAATTTTCACTGTCATCTTTTCTGCTCTGATCCTTTTTTTTCTAGCTAAAAAGCACCAGTTCAGAAAAAATCCGTTCAAAATAATTTCCATTATTTTTGTTTTTGTCCACTACCAATAGGGTATATTGATTCATAATTTTAGTACTGCAGAAGAAAGATTGAGGGCCATATTTACTTCTGACTCCGGAAGACCATTTACTAGATCCAGTCTGCTAACTTAAAACCTCAGTTTTATCACTATTCGAAAACATCACTAGCTACCAGTATCCCAAACCCACAGGAATGTGCTACCATTATGGTATTATTGCCCATGTTATATAAAACATTTAATCAGATTAGTTTGTGTGTTGTCAAAAAATGTAATTTCCATCTCGTCAATTTTTCTCTTAGTTGTTGAGTCCCATTGCTTGACTGGCATCCAATTATGATAATGATAATAAAGAAAATAATAGTGTTGCAGACCAGCAATAAATGTAGCTCAAGCCACAGTTCTAGGCCTCATTGTTTAGCAAACTGCATTTTTAATGTAACAAGTGTTGTATAATACTGCAGTATTTACATGAGGGTCAGTGTATGAATGAATGATTTGAATTATTCACCAAACATATAGTAAAAACTATTATTGTATTTAAATATTGCTAAACCAGGATCACTTTTAACCTTGCCATAACACTACAGTATATGTTAAGTAGATAGTGGCAGAAGTAATAACACAGTCAGTGATGCCATTTAGTAGATAATGTACAGATGAAACCAACTTTATTACATTCATTAAAACAATGGTCTGCATCAAAGGTGGCGTGTCATTTAACAAGAGATTTGACGACATTGAAACAAACCGTCACAAGCCATTTAATGTTTTTTTTTTACAACATTGATGAGTTCACAAGTGTCATAAGGTTGACTACAGTACATCTGTACATGTACTAAAATGAATCAGATATTGATGTAAGTACTCTATGCCATCTAGAAAGGCCTACAAATATGTTAACCACGTAGGAAAACATTTAACATGCTAAAATAATATGCCTGTTTTTTTTACCAATCTTATGTTTTATGAAGCACAAGACAATTAAAAAGAGATATATTGATAAGAATAGCCAAAACTGAATAAGAGAAATAACCTTCACAATTACAAGGCAATCACAAATGACAATATTGTAAAATGATGGCTATTCCATGATAGTAGCTTCTTCTCTCTATACCATTCTCTCACTAAGGGCTCTATGCACTAAGCGCCGAAAAAATCCTCTCGCCAAGTGTTCCCTATCGGCATGATTTTGGCGATTTGCCCTCGCATTATTCAGTAAGGGCCGAATCCCTGCTGAATCCCTGGCGAATCACTGCGAAAGCAAAACGCTGATGAGCCGTTGATAAAAGAGCCTGGCTCCCGATAGCCTGGCAATAGGCCGTTTCTGCCGATATGTGTTTGCAGCAGAGAGAGAGATCCGTCACTCTCTCTGTGCAAACATCGGCACATTAAAAATCTTTCTAAACAACTTTTACTCATAGTGTACATGTGTAGGGGGTCTCTGGAGCTGAACCGCATTGGTTTCAGGTCCGGGGACCCCCTGCTTCCCGAGATACAGGCCCCTTTATGAGGTGCCGGTATCCCTCTGCATTTAAATGTCCCGTTCACGTGACAGCGGAATGTAAACAAAGCAGAGGGATACCGGCACCCCCTAAAGGGGCCTGTATCTCAGGAAGCAGGGGGTCCCCGGACCTAAAACCAAAGCGGTTCAGCTCCGGAGACCCTCTGCACATCTACACTAGGAGTAAAACACACATATCAATAAACAATCATTCCTTACCTTAGCGGCTATCCGCTATGGTAACAAAGCAGCCTTAATGTATTTTTAATAATATTGTGCGGGAGCAGGGGGTCCCCTGAGCTGAACCACATTGATTTCTGCCTCAGGGACAACCTGATTCCCGAGTTACAGGCCCGGTAAGGGGCATCGGGTGCCAGTGTTGCCGCCATCTTTATAGAGCCCACGTCGCATCTTGGACGCTATAAAGATGGCAGCGACACTGAAACCGATGCCCCAAACTGGGGCCTGTAACTCAGGAAGCAGGGGGTCTCTGAGCCACAAATCAATGCGGTTCAGCTCAGGGGACCCCCTGCTCCCGCACAATATTATTAAAATACATTAATGCTGCTTGATTACCATAGTGGATAGCCGCTAAGGCAATGAAGGGGTTAAGGCATAATAGCATGTTTATTGGGGACAATTGCCCCCAATAAACATTGCAATACACAACATACACCTGCTGTGCCCCCAACAACCCCTATACCCCCATTATATCTCATTTTTGGGATGCACAGCAATGATACTAGAGGCCGGCGGGGGCTCTTGGGTGATCCCCGCAGGCCTTCAGTACCAATTCTGTGCCCCCCCCCCAAAAAAATACAACAACACAAATACTTTACAATAAATACACCGCCTCTAAAACATACAATACAGTAATGGGCACAATTACTATTATTCACAAATGGATAATAGTGAATGTGCCCATTTTAAATACATAAAGAACAATAAATACATTAAATACATATAGCACTCACCCTTGTCCGGCTGCCACGATGAAGGCCATCCTTCATATTAACCGCTACAGTCATTAAGGGGTTTACCCACACTCACCCACCACTCGGGCCTACTTACCCTCCCCCACTAACCCCCCCACCCCATGAGGCCTAACCACCCTCACCCACTACCCAGCCATGGGGCCTACCCACATACCCTTGGGGCCAATACCCCCCTCCCCCCACACCCAGTACCCACAATAAAACAATACACTGCAGGCGGTCTCCAGAGGTCTCTCGCAGAACCAAAAGGAACAAACCCTGAATATAAGAGAGAGAGAGTTTACATGGTGCATAGATTGTATGCATCATGTATACAATGTAAATGCAATGTTTTGATTGGCATTTGAGACTTTAGATTGGCATTTGAGGATTTTGATTGGAAGATGAGATTGGACTTTTTAAGGAAATATGATATTACTAGCTGAGAGACCCGGCGTTGCCCGGGATGTAAATGCGTAATAGGTAGTATTATTTATAAATAATGGAACAATAGATGACTATTTGTTGTAAAGGTTGGATAATAATGTTGAAAAGAAAGATGAAATAAAATGTAATACGATGTTGTTTAAAAATGGTTTATTGTAAACACACCACAATACAATGTCTATTTTGGTGACATAACACATGTAAAAATGTGAGGCGTGTGTCCTGCTAGGGTGTGAGGCGGCGGGTGGCGCGTGGGTTGTGAGTGCTGTCTGTGAGTGGGGGTCCTGCTAGGGTGTGAGGCGGTGTGTCAGTGATGTCGGTGCATAGGGGCGGGAGGCAGCAGGTGTGTGTGGCGGCAGGTATGTGTCGAGTGTGGCGGGTGTCTGTTGAGTGCGTGCAGCGGCTGTGAGGCGGTGAGTGAAAGGCAGAGGCGGGCAGAGTAAGGGTGGGTGAAAGGCAGAGGCGGGTGGGTGCGAAAGCAGAGGCGGGAAGGCAGGGGTGGGTAGGCGGGAAGGCGGGCAGGAAGGCGAAGGCTGGTGGGAAGGGGTGGAGGAGGGGGGGAAGGGGGTGGAGGAGGGGGGGAAGGGGGTTGGATGGGGGAAGGGGGTGGAGGAGGGGGGAAGGGGGTGGGAGGGGGGGAAGGGGGTGGGAGGGGGGGAAAGGGGAGCGGAGGGGGGGGGAAAGGGTGCAGAGGGGGGGGAAAGGGAGTGGAGGGGGGGGAAAGGGGATTGGAGGGGGGGGAAAGGGGAGCGGAGGGGGGGGAAAGGGGAGCGGAATGGGGGGGAAAGGGGAGCGGAGGGGGGGGAAAGGGGAGCGGAGGGGGGAAGGGGAGCGGAGGGGGGGGGAAAGGGGAGCGGAGGGGGGGGGAAAGGGGAGTGGAGGGGGGGGGGAAGGGGAGCGGAGGGGGGGGGAAAGGGGAGCGGAGGGGGGGAGGAAGGGGAGCAGAGGGGGGGAAAGGGGAGCGGAGGGGGGGGGAAAGGGGAGCAGAGGGGGGGAAAGGGGAGCGGAAGGGGGAAAGGGGAGCGGGGGGGGAAAGGGGAGCGGGGGGGGGGGAAAGGGGAGCGGGGGGGGAAGGGGAGCGGGGGGGGAAAGGGGAGCGGGGGAAAAAGGGGAGCGGGGGGGAAAGGGGAGTGGGGGGGAAATAGGAGTGGAGGGGGGGAAAGGGGAGTGGGGGGGTGAAAGGGGAGTGGGGGGGGGAAAGGGGAGTGGGGGGGATGGAGAGCAGTGGGCATATGTATTATCATACATATACATGTACATGTGCATGCCCCCCCCTCCTGGTTCGGCGTGTGGTCGTTCCCCGTGACTCGCCCCCCCCGTGATTCGCCCCCCCGTGACTCACCCCCCCCTTGACTCGCCCCCACCCCATTCCCTGTGACTCGCGGCTCGCCCCCCCCCCATTCCCCGTGACTCGCGCTCCCCCCCCCGGCAGCCACTTGGTCCCCCGATGTGCCGTCCGGTTGAGCGGCGGTAGGAAGCGCCCTGTGTGGGCCTGAGGTGGGACACGCAGTGGGCCTGAGGCTGATGATGTGCCGTCCGGCTGAGCGGCGGTAGGAAGCGCCCTGTGTGGGCCTGAGGCGGGACGCGCAGTGGGCCTGAGGCTGATGATGTGCCGTCCGGCTGAGCGGCGGTAGGAAGCGCCCTGTGTGGGCCTGAGGCAGGACGCGCAGTGGGCCTGAGGCTGATGATGTGCCGTCCGGCTGAGCGGCGGTAGGATGCGCCCTGTGTGGGCCTGAGGCGGGACGCGCAGTGGGCCTGAGGCTGATGATGTGCCGTCCGGCTGAGCGGCGGTAGGAAGCGCCCTGTGTGGGCCTTAGGCGGGACGCGCAATGGGCCTGTGGCTGAGGCGGGACGCGCAGTGGGCCTGAGGCTGAGGCAGGACGCGCAGTGACTTACCTGAGGGGGAGGTAGCGCCGGGGAGGTAAGGGAACGGCCGGGGTAGGAGGGCCGCGCTTCCCCTCCGTCCAGAGCCGGTGCAGGGCGGCGCACGTGATGGGGGACGGACGGACAGAGGGGGGTGGTGGTGTGTGTGTGTGTGTGTGTGTGTTGAGGAGGGTGGAGTGTGTGTGTGTTGAGGAGGTGGAGTGTGTGTGTGTTGAGGAGGGTGGAGTGTGTGTGTGTGTGTGTGTGTGTGTGTGTGTGTGTGTGTGTGTGTGTGTGTGTGTGTGTGTGTGTGTGTGTGTGTGTGTGTGTGTGTGTGTGTGTGTGTGTGTGTGTGTGTGTGTGTGTGCATGTTGAGGAGGGTGGAGTGTGTGTGTGTGTGTGTGTTGAGGAGGGTGGAGTGTGTGTGTGTGTGTTTTTTTTTTTTTGGCCTGTCACTCCGCCTCAGGCCAATGAGAGGTGTGCGGGGGCGGGCGGCCCAAGGGACCAATGAGATTTCCCTTAGGGACACCGGACATCCAGGCAGGCAGGCAGGCATACAGTGCTTTCACTAATATAGTATAAGATTGTACTGTGTCTGTATGGAGAAGTGGTATTTGCAGTAGAGCATGTTTTTGATAACCCTTCTACATTTATTTGTATATTGGTTCATCATGTGTGTGTATCTCTCTCTCTCTCTCTCTCTCTCTCTCTCTCTCTCTCTCTCTCTCTCTCTCTCTCTATCTCTCTCTCTCTCTATATATATATATATATATATATATATATATATATTATACAAAAACAGAGGGCAGTTGGCACACTGTAAACAAATAATCCACTGATGCTTGACCCATATATGCACATACACAGAAAGATTTTACCAGATGGGGGTCCGGGAAAAACGAGACAGCATACAGACAGGGAAATCCAAAGATATTGTATTCAAGACAAATACATGGCACTGCATCCAATGTTTCGGTCATCAGAATGTGACCTTCCTCAGGGACGGGAGTAAGGTCACATTCTGATGACCGAAACGTTGGATGCAGCGCCATGTATTTGTCTTGAACACAATATCTTTGGATTTCCCTGGCTGTGTGCTGTCTCGTTTTTCCCGGACCCCCATCTGGTAAAATCTTTCTGTGTATATATATATATGTGTGTATATATATAGTTGCATGATGAAGCCACTGTACAAATGAATGGGTGAAGGATGTGTATCGGGCCAGGGTGGCTTAACCCCTCGATTACCTTTGCGGTTATTATCCGATAAGGTGATTAAGGGGTTAATTGATATCTGAATGTAATTGCAATGTATTGGCTATGTATTTTGTTGGCAACGGAGGACAAGGATTTTGCTGGCGACGGGGGCTTCTTATTGATGAGGTCAGTAGAACTTTATTTCTGTTATTATGCTAGTTAATGTGTTTAATAATGGGCAAATAATCTATTATCCCTATCTGGATAATAGTTATTTTGCACATTATTGTACTGTATGTGTTTGGGTGGTGGTGGGGGGGGGAATTGATGTATTGAATGTATAGGTCAGGTTTATTTATTTTGAGATTTTGGAGATTCCCTGTCTAGACAAACTACCGCAACTAACCAAAGACATGAATATTAAATTGAGGAGATCAGAAAATCAACTTTTAATTAATAAGAACAATAAAAATTCTTAGAAATAAGAGAGATTATGCTCTTAATATTCAAAGATGTTGGGATACAGTAAAGGAAACCACTACAGATGGGGACCCTTTACACATGATACCCATGAATCCAATGCTACAGCTCCAAATCATTCAAAGGGTTCAGTACAAACCAAACATTCTAATTCCAAAGTTAATATTAGTATCCCAAGGACACCAAGAGATCCTAACTTTCATGCCAGACCCACCCATGAGAAACACACTAGACTCCCATCCAAATATCAAAGGAATGACACCATAGATTCCTCTGGATGGGTTACCAATGTCCATAAACAACAACAATGGAATCCCCATTATTCCAAACAGAATATGAAGCAGAATAAACAACATACTCCACATAATAGGAAATACAATAGTGCCACTAAGAAACAAACCAACACCCATAGAGGACAGGAATATGGAACACCTATCATTCCTCTACATAACAAATTTGAAGTATTAAAGGATAAAAAGAGGAAATAGAAAATGAGGATTTTTTAAACAGGTTGGAGAAATTGAGACAATCAATATCCACCTGGGATTCCAACCACCCACCTTTATTGGGAGCCCTCAAAAGATCATAAGGAAAAGACAGGATTCAGGAGAAGACATAGAGGGAGTGGAACAAGAGGTAGGAAAACAACCCTCCCCTCCCAAATCTATCCAGATGACCCAACATTAAAATTGAAGGGCATCTTTAATTTATCCCATTTTCAAATAGATCATACTTTAATGAATGTCTTGGGCAAAGGACTTTCATTTGCCTCCACACGTAGGGTTAACAACTTTGATCTTTATATAGATCTTCAGAAATTTAACCGTAAGTTAACTCTAAGTAGACATTCCGTTTCAGATCAGGGGGGCCAATTATCAACTCCAAACACTATTAACCCCATTGTCAATACACTGTCTACTAGTGAACAAAATCAACTTGTGGACTTGATATCCTTGATGGACGAAGGTTCAACTAGTGTTGGAGACGATATGTCTATGCAACACTCATTGTTTAAACCGAATTCTACTTTTTATCCCTATCACTCTAGGGGACAGTATATTGACATTTTTAATAAACTGGTGGGAAAGGAATTTAAGACGCTTGAACAATCGCAGACAACTTGAACAAATCGGAATATGAATTTGACTGCTCAGGAAAGACACGTGTTAAAAACATTACAACTAGATTCTAACACAGTTGTACATGAAGCAGATAAGGGTGGAGGCATCATACTCCAAGACAGAGTAGATTACTGCTTGGAGGCAACTAGATTATTGTCAGACCCATTGTCTTATTGTAAACTGCCCAAAGACCCTACAGTCCAATTCCAACTGGATCTCAATGAGTTGTTAAAATCTGCTTATCAATCGAATGTCCTCAAGAAACATGAGTTTGATTATTTTTGTTGGAAGGCTCCCACCATCCCTATTATGTATCATTTGCCTAAGATTCACAAATCACTCACTAATCCTCCAGGGCGACCTATTATTTCAGGGATTCATTCACTCACTGCTAATCTTTCTTCCTATGTAGATTTCTTTCTACAACCACTAGTATCACTATTACCATCACACTTACTTGACACCACTGCTTTACTCACTATCCTTACAGGTTTCATTTGGAAACCCTCATACCAATTAGCCACGTTGGATGTTCAAACACTTTACACTTCTATTCCACATAATGGGGGATTAGATGCTATTGATCACTTTTTATCACTACACGGCACTTTACCACTTCTTCAACGTAGGTTTATTCACAATTCAATAGAATTTATTTTGAAACACAATTATTTTCTTTTTGAACACGAGTTTTATTTACAACTGTGTGGCACTGCTATGGGGACACGTTTTGCACCATCTTTTGCAAATTTATACATGGGATGGTGGGAATCGTCACACATATGGGGTGCCGATGTATCTCCGCAGCAGTTGATTATGTGGCGGAGATACATCGATGATGTGATTGTAATTTGGGACGGTGACAGCATCTCATTTGATAGCTTTGTTGCCGAGCTAAATGACAACCAGTTTAATCTGATTTTCACTAGCGAGTTAAATCCAACTAACATCAATTAATTGGATTTAGAAATATACATTGCTAACAATAAATTATATACTAAAACTCATTTTAAAAGCACGAATGTGAACTCCTTTTTACATCCAACAAGTGCATTAATAATATTCCATATAGCCAGTTTTTGCGCATCAGGCGCAATTGTGCTGATCTAGAAACATTCAAGGTTCAATCTCAGACACTCGTAGAACATTTTCTACAAAAGGGCTATGATAGCACTATTATTAACAGAGCGTATAAAAGGGCGCTGAATTCTAATAGGGACAAATTGATTTATCCTTTAAGTAGTAAGCAAACACAAAATCAAATTGTTGCCACCAATGGTAGTTTGAATATATCTACTCAACCATTGGGAAACACTATTGTTAGCGATTCCATTCCATCAATCACCGCACCACAAATTGTAGAGCTGAAAAAATCCAATAAGAAAAAAATCAAATAATAAAAATGAGAAAAAGACACCATATTTTGTAACCAAATGTAATAGTTCACACAGTAAGATAAAACACATTCTCAATAAATATTGGTATATCTTACATATGGATCCCATTTTGGCCAAATTTTTACCCAAAAGACCACCCATTGTCTTTACAAAATCTAATAATCTTAAAACCATATTGGCCCCGAGCCTCCTTAAAGGCAGTGTTCCTACTAAAAAGAAGGACCTTAGAGATTTATTGGGGTTAAAGGGTAACCATAGATGTAATAGATGCAAAATCTGTCCCAGAATGTTAACACAAGATTATTTTAAATCCAAACTGACAGACTTTAAATATGAAATCCAAAATGATATTGATTGTTTAACAACATATGTCATATATATCTTACAATGTGGATGTGGACTACAATATGTAGGTCGCACCAAACACCATCTTAAAATACGTGTGATGGAACATCTTAGAAACATTGTTAACATTCCTAAACTATTGGCCTCTGGTAAACCACTTACGCACTTGTTGTCCCATTTTAAAGATGTCCATCAGTGCAGCACAGTAGGGGTTAAATATATGGGTATTGAACACATAGCTACAACCATTAGAGCTGGTGATAAGGACTTACAAATTGCAAGGAGGGAGCAGTTTTGGATTTTCCCCCTCCAAACTAAATATCCTGGGGGGTTAAATGATTATGTAGAACTGACTCCCTTTTTGAGGTGATTACATGAGTGTTATCCTTTTAGTCAACCAGCTGTTCGCTTTAAAGTTCTTTATATCCATATTTTTTTCCCCTTCTTAATTATTGTTTTTTTTCTCTTTTTTTCTTTTTTCTTATGTCTTCTTCTTTTTCTTTTCTTTTCCCTTTTCCCTTAATATATTTTATTCATTCTTTCTTTTTTCCCACTTTTGTTCTCCTGTCCCTCTGGTATTTTCCCATTATTCTCCCTTTTATGTGATAAATATCTATTATGTGTTGCATTTGTATCTGTTTGTAATGTGTTTGCACAATGTTTTATTTATATTGTTCATATTATTATATATGTGTTTTATTTATTACACTTGTTTATAGGGGGTTACCTGTTTGTATGACTTTATATGTCATTTTTATTGTGTGGCACTTTTGCTTTCAAGTATAATTATTTTTTGATCTCTTAAATGCCACTGAATTAATCTGTTACTATTATTAAACCCATGTTAACAATATGGATTTAAATATGAGAAGGGAGTATTTGTAAGACCAACCACCCCTCTCAACTATCAATCCAATTGGTTGTTTAGTCATTGTTACCAACCAATGACGAATTTGGACAGACATATAAAGGACCCCAGACAGGTGCCCCAGATATAGCCTGATGAAGTATACTTTCGTATACGAAACGCGTCGCGAATGGTGTTGCTGGCTTATATTCTACTCATAGCCAGTATACACACAAGTGGTTTTTATTCCGATCACGATCACAAAACTGAAACGGACAGGCATCTCAAGGACAGCTACAGGGGACTTCATTTCCTGCGTATGCACGCTACGCAGTCCACAACGCTGACACTCGTGGAGGTCTGACAGCGTTACAGAGCTACAGAGACAGACCCAGCGCGCGGGACTGGTTTCTGAGGATTGACACTGCCCCTGCATACCCTATTTGATGCCCTACCACAGGAGTTACGATCGAGATCGGGGATTATTAAAGTTTTTATTCATGTAAGTGGTTACTATTTTTTATTGTTTGTAGTCCACTTAATTTCTCTTATTTTGGTGCGCTCTTGTGTTTTTTTGTTTTTTTTAAAATTTATTTTACATTCAGGGTTTGTTCCTTTTGGTTCTGCGAGAGACTTCTGGAGACCACCTGCGGTATCCTTGGGCTTCTCACGGGTATCAGGCTGCTTGGTCCATGGGGGACACCTGCGGGGAAGAACCTGTGGCCCCACATCTGTGGGAGCACTGTGGACCCGTAGTGTACGGGGAAGAACCGGTGGCCCCACATCTGTGGGGGCACCGCGGACCCGTAGTGCCCACCCATGGGTCCCCAGACCCCTGTGGGAACAACCCGAGGCCCCTCAGACACCTGTGGGTCTTACCTGGGGGCCCCCAAACATCCACGAGCCTACCGTGGGGACCCAATTGTGGACCACGGTGACCCGCGGAGACCACCTGGTGGGCAATGGCACCTGGCAGGACCCACCAACAGGCCTCCAGAACCTGTATGAAACAAGTTGCTGGTAACCTGTAGGTCTGTGAGGTGACCCGTCAGGCCCACAGGGGACTCACATGGGCCTGGAGTATGAACCCTGTATGTAAAAGAATAAATCATGTATTTATGGGGGGCACAGGGGGTGGGTTATGTGATTAATAAATAGAATGATGTTTATTGTGGGGCACTGTATTGTTTTTATTGTGGGTACAGGGGGTGGGGGGGAGGTATTGGACACAAGGGTATGTGGGTAGGCCTCCCGGCTGGGTAGTGGGTGAGGGTGGTTAGGCCTAACAGGGTGGGGGGTTAGTGGGGGAGGGTATGTAGGCCTCCCGAGTGGTGGGTGAGGGTGGGTTAACCCATTAATGACTATAGCGGTTAATAACCGCTATGGTGATTAAAGGGTTAGGGGACATTACACTGGATGTTTTTATTCTTGTTTCTGTTTTGCAGCAGCGGAGGGGTAATGGACAGTGATGAAGATTAGGATGGCCGTAATTGTGGTAGCCAGTCAAGGGTGAGTGCTATATGTATTTAATGTATGTATTATTCTTTATGTATTTAAAATGGGCACATTCACTATTATCCATTTGTGGATAATAGTAATTATGCCCATTTCTATACTGTATGTGTTAGGGGGGGGGGGGTTCTTTATAAGTATGTATGTGTTTTGACATTAATTGGAGGGGGGCACACAATTGGTACTGCAGGCCTGCGGGTAACACCCGAGGGCCCACGCCGGCCTATAGTATCATTGATGTGCATATATGTGTATGCTAGGGGGGTATAGGGGTTGTTGGGGTAATATATATATATATTTATTTAGTATGGGGCTGTTGTGTGTGTTTTATTTTTATTGTGGGTAGCGGGGTGGGTGAAGGGGATGTTTGGCCCCAACGGTGGTTTGTTTAGGGCTTGCGGGTGGGTAGCGGGAGGGCTTAACCCCTTCATGACCGTAGCGGTATTAATCGCTACGGTCGTGAAGGGGTTAAGTGCACCCGCAACCCTCCCCCGCAAGCCATAAACAAGCAACAATGGCCAAATACCCCCTTCACCAACACCCGCTACCCACAATAAACCTGGCATGGTGGGTTAACCCCTTCATTGCCTTAGCGGAGGCATGCCGGGGGGCTCCGGTGCTGGTATTATTGGCTATCAGCTCCGGAGACCCCCGGCATCAATCCCAGCCAGGAAAAAGGCCTGATTTTTTCTAAGTGTCGACCTTGCCGATGCTTTTACACCACCAGCCCGCCAACTTTAGTTGGCGGGACGGATTGGCGTTCAAATCTCAATTCTGGAGTGCCGATCAGCAGCGAAAAGCTGATCGGGGCTACTTTCATTCAGCCGAGTTCAAAAAGTGCCGATAAGTGGCTTATCGGCACCCGGCTGCCGATAAGTTTTTATCGAGAAGCAAAATTGTCGATTTTCCCACTTATCGGCGCTTACTGAATCGGGAAGGCAATTTTGGCGATAAAATGGCGATAAAAGCCTTTTCGACGCTTACTGCATGAGGCCCTAAATCTTCATGATTTTTATAATATGCCCCTGCCACAACAATTTGAAAATTTTGAGAATGAGAAAAATCTGTTTACGTTCAATACTAAATAAACAAAAATACAGTTATCGCTCAATACCCAAAACATACAAATTAGTATCAGGCTCCAGGTGCGTAGGGAAGAAATAAGACACAAACACAAATGGCGAACAGAATCACCTAGATCCCTATTAGCATGCACTCATGGTGCACAAGTACAATTAACAAGGATGAATATCCACCGATGACCAAAATCCCACTATCCCAATGAGGGTATAACAACAGTAACGGTCTGTATAAAAACAGAAAATAACAAAACTTTAATGTTGACAAATAGTCACGCCGAAACAAGTATAGGTATGTACATGTGAATTAAAAGAGGAATAAAAATGTTCCCCTGAGGGGGGGTGTGTTGGGTGGGAAGCAGGTAGTGAAATTAATCAGCTTAATAGCTATGTTGTGATTATCTTAGCCTCACTACCAATCAATCCATATAAAGTGATGGTACGGTACTGTATAGTGGTGCGGTATAGGAAGTACTAATATAGCCCTGCTAAGGTATATATACCACAGACTGAATACACATGTTGTATATCATTAACTGCAGCGGCAGCAGAGGTAGGTATGGTAAAGAGTGTGGTGTGTAATATCACTCACGCTGTGTGTGCAGACAGTGTATAGTGGTGCAATGGTAAACACCTTTACACATAAGGATGCCTCTGTCAAAAGATGCCCCAACACTCAACCCCAGAGCTGATAATATCAGAAAGCTGCAGCACCACAATGTCAGCAGTGTCTTGTATACAACCGTATCTCCGAGCAGGGTGAGAAGATCTCCCGCTACCACTGTACTGAACACCGTCCCGCTCGCAGTCGCCACAACCGTGATGTCACTGCACCCTGACGCCGTTTCGTGTCCACAGACACTTCTTCAGGGGGAGGAGCTACATACCAGTCGCGTCATGCAAAGTATATACCCTACAAAGTGGGTGGGACTAATATAATAGACCAATCACAATAATGGTCTGATACAATTATTGGTGACAACTTTGTTAGTGACACAATCTGTCCCTTATTAGGTAAGTGAACCAAAACAAGTACACACAGAGACATAAACTTAAAGAGGTAAATATATTAAGTCAAACTAACTAGCAGTGTGATATAACTAGAGTGTAAAGGGAGACAGGATTCCTAATAATGATCTTCTATAGCATAACAGAGCAATATATCATGATTGTTGTAGGAATGTACTGACCTACACGACCCGCCCCCCAAGGGGAGGTCAAAGCGGGTCTCTAGTATTAAACTGTACAACTGTATACCCTTAGTCCCAATGGTTGAATTAATCAAGGTTTGAATAGTGACCAGCATCCTTGATGGTCAAATGGATGGGAGGAATGTAGGTGGAAGTTGTAAATCAGTATCCTAGGACTGTACTGACCTACACGACCCGCCCCAAAGGGGTCAAAACGGATCTCTAAGTTTTAAATTAAACTGTATACCCAGTTCTCTCTACCCCAAATAACAGATTAATAATAGATAGAGATGAATATAATACATCCTAGATGAATGAGGAGTAAATGAAGCCCTCATTCAAGCCTGATGGTGCTTTCGTGCCCAGTGTGTGAATCCACCTACATTCATGTTGCAAAAGTTTGCGATTCCAGTCTCCCTTACGGGGAACCGAAGGTACATGTTCGATTCCTATAAATGATAGGACCCCTGTCTCACCCCCATGTATATCATTTACATGACGCGCTACAGGTGTATCCCGTCTATTGCAGACCGAGCCAAGGTGTTCCAGGACTCTAACTTTAAGGGGCCTGTGTGTCTCACCAACATACTGTTTCTTGCACACACATGTGATCAAATAAATAACCCCAGTTGTGAGACAGTTGATGAATGTCTTAATGGGAAATGTGTGGGAATTGTTGGAATCTGAGAAGTTTTGAGATTTAGTCACAGCGGGGCATGCCTTGAAATGACCACAGGGATAAAATCCCTTCGGTTTGGGTCTTAACCAGGTCCTGGTACGTGTGTTCTTAAAATGGCTATGTACCAGGATATCACGGATGTTCCTGGACCGCCTACATACCATATTGGGGGTTGACTTTAAGACCTTCTGTAGGTCTTTGTCTTCGGTCAAAATGTGCCAATGTCTTGACAGGCTCTGTCATATCAGTCCCCATTTGTCATTATAGGTACTGATAAATCTAATGACAGTATCACCCAATGGTTCAGGAACCCGATGTTTCCCAAGAAGTGTGTGTCTAAGTGATAACAAGGCCCTGCGGTACGCCCGTTTTAACACTTTATTGCTGTACCCTCTCTCTATAAAGCGTTCCTTCATGTCCATTGCCTGTAGTTGGAATTCAGCAGTAGTGGAACAATTACGTCTTAAACGTAAAAATTGTCCGATAGGAATACTGTTGACCATATACAGTAGGAGGGGTGATGGCTGGTAGCCAAAAGAAGACTGTTAGTAGACGTAGGTTTCTGGATCCTGGTAGCTGAAAACATCTTATATGGCACGCATTCGGCAGCAGCCGAGAGGCACACATTTGCAGTTTGTGCACTGTACATGCCAACTGGAACACCACAGCTTCATGTTAAGTTATGACTTAAACCACCTCTTAGCTTTGGACCACTGTTGGTCTGTTCTCACAATACTACTGCAAAACATGACTTCTTTTCCAACTCTCTAAATCTTCTTGCTACCAGTATTACAGAAACCTGGCTTACCCCCTCAGACACCTCCTCTCCCGCTGCCCTCACTTATTGTGGTCTCTCGCTCAGCCACACCCTCAGAACAGGGAATAGACAGTGTGGAGGAGTTGGCATAATACTTCCCCCACGCTGTACATTTCATCTTATACCCCCCTTTCCCTCACTCTTTCATCCTTCAAACTCCATGCTGTCTCTTCCCCCCCCTTTTCCCCCATGTTGCTGTCATCTCCCTGTATCCGCATCTCTATTTCTTAACAACTTTGATATCTGGCTTTCTCACTTCATCTCTTACACACACCTACTGTCTTCTTGGGAAACTTTAACATACTTATTGACAGCTAGAATGCTACTTCAGCTGCCCATCGTATCTCGTTAACCTCTTCCCATGTTCTCTCCCAGTGGACAATCTCTCCTACTCACTGCAATGGACACTGCTTTGATCTGGTTTTCTCTCACATCTGCTCTGTCTCTAACACCTTTAACACTCCCTTCCTTCTATCTGATCATCACCTCCTAACCTTTAGCCTCACTCTTCTCTGTTCCCCCTCCAGAACACCTATTTTCACATGCACATACAGAAACCTTCAAGCTCTCTCCAATTTTCAACATCTTTACACCTCTCCTCTCTCCCATCTGTAGCCTTTCCTGCCGAGACCTTCAAACTCTCTATACAACAGTACACTTTCATCAGCCTTAGACAAGACAGCTCCTGCCATCACATGTTTCCACTAACAACAAGTCACAACAAGCAGCAGATAAAACTGCCCCCTCTGAAGATCGCAGATCTCCTGCATGTACAAATGTAGCAGAGCTGATCTTAAACTGTTGAGCAGTTAGTTCCACCAGGACTGTCCTACAACATTGAAAGCATTCTTTATTTCAAGCAAGTTCTACTCTCTACATCCTAAAGTGCACACACATTGCTGAATGCTAATCTAGGAAATCACGCTCTAGAACTAATTTCCTCCACAATAAAATCCTACTAAAATCCTAATACACTGCCCTCTCCCTTGTCAAACAAACCTACTTTTCTTATCTCTTACAACTCTGCCCTCTAACCCTCAATGCCTATCTACCACCTTTAACTCCCTACTCTGCCCAACTGAACTTTCGTCGCCTTCCACCGTCACGGCCCAAGACCTTGCCACCTATTTCACAGATAAGGCTGAGTACATAGAGACTTCAGCCGTGCGGAGGCGCACGGAGGCTGAGGGAAAGCGGGTGCTTTCCCTGGCCTTAGTCTGCGGGCCATCCGGGGGCGTGTTGGGGGGCGTGTTGGGGGGCGGGCCAGTGACGTCACAAGCTGGTTCGCCCTCATTGGGTGAACCACTCACGTGACAGGCCCTGCACTCCCATGAGTGCTTAAACTACAAAAAAATTGTTGGCTACGCTTCCGCACGCCCTGCTAATGCCGCTCTCATTGCGGCTGCAGGGGCTCACTGCCAAGCGTGAGCGTGGGTCAGCATGGGTCAGCGCCTAAGTGCTGACCATGCCCATGGCCTAAGATTGAGTCCATCAGACATCACAGCTGTTAATGTCCTGCTCCACACATCACACTTACCTCCTTTTGTACATCTAAATCCACCCATAGTTAATTTTCCCCCAAATCATCTCACCGTACAACCTGCCCTCTCGATCCTATTCCCTCACATCTCATGCGCTCCATCTGGCACACAAAGCCCTTATATAACATACCTTTTTAACCTCTCACATCTCCGGTACATTCTATCTTCCTCCAAACATGCACTCTACACATGTTCTAAAGAAGCCCTATCTTGATCAGCCTTTTTGTCTTACCATAGCCCTATCTTTCTTCTCCCCTGTCTACTTGAGTGGCATTTACACAACCACTTGACTCACTTTCTCAGCTCCACCTACCTGCTTGACTCCCTGAAATCTGGTTTCCATACTCTATAATCCGCCCAGTATGCATTAACAAATGTGTCCAACAACATACTAACAGCTAAGTCTAAGGGTCATTTCTCTTTACTAATCCTCTTGGATCTCTGTGCTGCCTTTGACAACCCCTTCTCTGCACACTCTACTCTCCTTTGGCGTCTTTCACACAGCCCTCTCCTGGTTCAAGCCCTACCTTTCTAACCACTTTTTTAGTGTTTCCTTTTCTGACGTCTTCTCTTTTTCACTCACTCTCTCTGTCAGGGTTCCACAAGGCTATGTCCTTAGCCCTCTGCTCTTCTCACATATACCACTTCTCTTGGTGAACTAAAACAATATTTTGACTTTCTATATGCCGATGACACCCAAATCTACCTCTCCTCCACCGACCTTTCCCCCTCTTTCCTGTATTAATGTATTTTAATTGTTAATGTATTTTTTTTATTGAAAGCTTAATATTGATTGCCAATGTGGCTATCTAGGCTCTCCATTGAGAGGGTCTAGTAATCCACAGTGAAAATACATGGTTTTATGTTTCAAATGTATTTTCTTTTTTTGGTAATTACTGTATGTGTATTTTATTTTATGTTCAAAACCACTATTAGCCACATTTGGCTAATAGGGATATCGGGCATTAGTCTTGAGGGGGGGGAGTGGTTACACCACCCAGAGGGATAGTAGGGGGTGTGTGGTGGGAGGGTTTAACCCCTTTATTACCATAGTGGTTAGTCACTAAGGTAATGACGTTTTGCTTTTAGTTTATTTAAATTTGTAGTACAGTATGCAGTATTGAAGCAGGGGTGTCCGGAGCTGAACTGCATTAATTTCGGCTCCGGAGACCCCCTTCTTCAATCCTATGTACCAAAAATAATAAACATATCTGCTGTAAGAGTTGCAACAGGAGGCACAGAGAGAGGAACTGCTTCTCTCTGCTGTCTCTGCACACCTTTTACAGACTTGTGGTGACCCTGCAGGATTAACACTGCAGGAGTCCCATTCAGAAGCAGGGACCCTGCTGCATTAATCCTTCTGGGAAATTCACTGTGTTTGGTCATGATCATGCTTAACTGTGATTACGACCACATTGGGCCAAGGACCGCCCACTTCAAGTGCTGCACGGAGAAACTTGAATCGCGCCACATCTGTAGGTCTGACTTACAAATCTCTCAACGATGCTGACCCCAAATATATCCCCAAGTGCCTCCTTTATTTTGCCCACGGTATCCGCCTCTCCTCCTGCCTTATTATATCCTTTCACGCCCATCTACATTACTTCTCCCATGCTGCCCCCTCCTCTGTGGAATTTCCTACCACGTAACATCAGACTGTGCCCCAGCTTTTATACATTACAAATTTCTGAAAACTCACCTTTTATGGAAGCCTACCACCCCCTCATCTCGATTTGTACCAGCTGTGCTGCTGGACCAAATTCCATGCTAACACCCCTATCATCCACACTCCCAAACATTACTCGATCCAGCCATGTGGCTGGACCATATTCCATCCTGAGGCCTACTCCATCCCACAAGAGAAGCCACATTACCTTTTGTTTAAACATTGCCCCTTATTCCCTCTAGATTGTAAGCTCTCATGAGCAGGTCCCTCTACGTCCTATACCTGTGCTTGTTTGTCCTTATTTGTATTTGTATGTGATTCTGTTTATGTACCGTGCTGTGGAATATGTTGGTGCTTTACAAATAAACGATAATAGTAATTGCAAGTGTGAACCTGATCCCATTATCATGTGATTTGCAATTTAACTCAATGGAGCCGTGAGTTTGGAAATTAAATGTAGTGATTTATTAAATGAGGTGATTAACGTTAGCTATATCTGTACACATTCATATGCTATTCAATAAGCTCAAAATAGCAGCAATTACATAATCACAGTCCACAGCTACATCATTTTCTTGTCTCCTAGTCAAGGCGGCCAACAGACCGATTCAACTATACAAATAATGGCACAATATACTGTAGATATCCAAATTGGACATACTGCCTGAATTTGCTGACAACAAATTTAATCACACGTTTAATAAGAATTTAACCCCGCAGTAAATGTATTGGTAATCAAGTGATATACAATGTATCCTGTCACGTGCTGAAAAAAAACCATTTGCAATATCATACACCATTAGAAACTGTGAGAACCATGTGAGAAAGCATGCAATTTGATATGTTGCTTTCCCCTGGCAACACATTACTCATAGGTCTACTGATGCAGCTGCCGTTATTGAAACAAATCATGTGTTGTATACCTCGGAATACCCATGTCATGGCGCAGGATTTCTTCCAACCGTACCGCCTTAAGACGCGAGTGCAGAAAATGAGTGCATTTTAGTGTTCTGGCTTTTAAACACCTGAAATTGACACAGTAGCACAGTACTGTACACATTCCAATTAATTAATTTCATTGCATTTAATTGCACACAATCCATAAAATTCAAACAAAGCAACCGCGATAAACACGTGTGCCGGGGCGATTGGCGGTGTTCATGCCGCATGGAGTACAGTAGCGCACACGAAAACGACGCCGTGATTTGTTCGAATAACGGCCGCTGCACCTGTACAGTACCGACACACTTTATCCGAGTGTGGTCGGTACCGCAAGCCGGGAAATCTCCCGGCTTGCTAGTGGCCGCCCCTCGGCGTGCCGCGCGTCATAGACGCGCGGTCACGCGTCATCGGGAGCGTGCGCCCCCTGCACGCGCGTCCAGGGGCTCCCCGAGGGAGCCCTGGTGTCCCGCGATCGCGGGACAGCGGCAGGGGGTTCCGGGGGACCCGGCGGACCCGGCAGCGGTAGGGAGAGCGCCCCGATCGGAGGGCGCTCTTCCGCTGCTTCGGCGCGCGCCCGTCACTCTCGGGCGCGCGCCAGGCTACTGCTGCGGCAGAGAACGGGCAAATGCTCGAATAAACTCTGCCGCAGCAGTAGATACATAAAGCTCAGTTAAATCAGGCCAAATAACGTGATGTTACCTAAATATGTCATGGACCTAATTTGACCTGATTTCAATGGGTATCCACAAAGCTAATATGCAAAAACAACGTCCGTTTGCAAAAGTATCATTGTTACATTATCTGTAGCCGTGTGCACGTTCGTAGCACAGAGATGTGATAACCAATACACTGCACATGCACATTGGGAACAATTTATATTACATTCCAAGTAACGAACATTCCAGCCTGCTAATGCATGTGTGTTACTTGAACGTAAATAAAAATACCCCAATAAATAGCATTCTTTTAAGCCATTTGCTGCTGGGAGAATCGGGAGTGTGAAGTTTACTGATGAGCTAATCATCAGTGGGGTGCTTGATATCCACTCAAAGTTGTTAGAGGATCTATGCTCCCAAACAAGCGCAGCTGAGAAAACAACAATTTGGGCAATATCCTGGCCAGGATAAATGCCCTTGGGCATATTGTCAAATGCTTTGCAAGGAAGTGAAATTGGAGGAAAAACTGTAGCGACTGCATTTTGGATAGTTTCACACATTCCAAACACAAATTATATACAGTGTATTTAAGCGTGAAAACCATTAACTATCATTCAGACATTCAATTGAATAATGCTTAATAAACAGTATAATATATCACAGAATGATTAAACTGGCTATATCTGTATTGGACAACATCACGCAGTCCAAGTAGAACAGAACCAATAATTCTGCCGTGCATACTAAACACTACTTTATTTCAGTGCTTCTCCATACACCCTGAAGATTAAAATGAATAAATTAAATAAAAAGGAAGTGATGGAAGTAAGTTTTAATTTAGGACATGTGCAAGCTATTTTTTGCTACACTTCAGTATTGTTTCCCCAGCTTCATCTTCTTCCCGTTATTGACTGAATATCAGGTAAAATCAGCTCATAATCTTGAGCCATGTGGAATGGAGATTACAAAGATTAATTAAAATAGAAAAAAAAGGGGGAAGTTCCCAGCATTCAAATAATATGAAGATATGGGTTATGCCAAACAAAATGCTTTATAATTAGACAAATCACATACTGTAGCACAAAATACAAAATACACTGGTAATTGTAAAAAAAGAAAATAGGCAGTGTGTTACAAAATAAAATACAGCGAAAGGGGAGGCAGGGAAAGAGGGGAAGGAAAGAATAAGAGCAAGATTGAAAAGAGAACAAAGGGGCAAAGGAATAAACCCCTTCTTCCGGCGCTTCCCCAAAGACCAGATGGCCTAAGGTATGTCACCTTCACATAGAAAAAAAGCAGGTTCTAGCTCAAGGATAAGCATACATATGGTAGAACAATTCCCTTAACACCCTTTTAAATATAACCTCCCTCAAAATAAAAATCTGTGCTGAACAAAACATAAGTCTAAATGAGTAAGGAGACAAACAGCTGTAAGGCTAAGGCCTCAGGCATGGTGCCTCGGGCCGCGCTGAGCCGCACTCCTGCTCAGCCTCGCCTACTCAAGCTGGGGCTTTTTTGCGTCCTGGCAGGTGAGGCAGTGAGCGCGCTTTGGGGGGGGCGGGGCGAAGGCGTGGTGGGAGGCATAACGGAGGCGGAGCGCAGGCGTGGCGGGAGGCGGGGCTAGTCCCTCGCTCCCATTGGATGGTTACGGTCACGTGACCACTCCTCCGCTCCCCTCAGCGCCGAAATTCAAACCTGCCTGTCTCCTGAAAATTTCTGAGCATCGATGTACTGCAATCGTTATATAAATGCATAACTGATGTAAATAACACATTTGTAACAGGCTCTATAGTCTCCCTGCTTGCGCACAGCTTCGGTACAGGTAGGAAGCCGGTATTTCTGTTCAGGACGTGATGACAAGCGCATGCGTGAGCTGCCGTTTGCCTATTGGGCGATATGTACTTACTCGTGAGTGTACTTAAAGTGAGTGTACTTAAAGCGGGGTATGCCTGTAGAGTATTGCCTATTCTCTATACTTTCTTGACACAGATTAACCACCCACCTATGTTAAATTAATTGTTATAATTTCAAGAGGTGAATGTCAAATACATATTATTTGTACAACCTCGATATCAGTCATGTTGAAGTGATGCACTCCCTCTGCTCAACAGGAGGACAGAAGACATTTCATTTTTTTCTGGCAACATCCATTTTGCGATTTGGAAGAAGTGGTCCTGCAACTCTCCTTGATAGCAGAGTTTGGTGGCATTCTTCCATGGAATGTTTGGAGAAAAACTATGACTAGTGATGACACCTCACCTAATGTTGATTATGGTTGGGGATTCCGAGTTTATGTTTCAATCAAAAAACACTGAAAAAATGCCACCAAATGATCACATTGCTGCACTTACAGTTAAAAACGATAAAAAACAGAAATTAAGTATAGTTTCCCTTTGAATTAGACCTCTTGTTGCAGCCCGGACACACGGAGAAGAACAAAGCAAACTCAAGGGGAGTATGGAAACAAAAAATTCAGTGTACCGATTAACACCAAATACAAATCTGTTTCAATGTAATTTCTTTGTTAATACTGATAAATTGAATACCAGAAAACCAAAAAGATAAACACAGATTTCACCCACAAAAACCCCAGCAAAACCTGTAAATCCCTAGATTTTTGGACAGAATACAGAAACTAAGCTAGTAAGACTGATAGGGGATATAATAATTGATCTGTATATTTTTATAGAGGGGGGGCGGGCTATTGAAAAAACAAAAAGCACATACGTTTAAGTAAATAAAAATGACTGTTGCTGTACTGACAAATGTCTGGTAGAATGTTCTGGAAAAAACAATTTTCTTTATGTCAATTGATATTTTTACAAGAGGACATTACAAAAATTGCTGAAGCATGTAAAACATTTCAATATTGAAATAAAAATGTATGCAAGGCTACAGTATATGAAAAAGTGTAGTTCCTTTCTTTCATACACAAAATATATTGTGTATTCTTTGAGGACTTACTCTGTGCTGTATGACTGTATTATTGTTGACATGAATTTATGTGGACACAATTATATATATGGTAATTATAATGAATGACCAATTAAAACAAACATTATATATTGTGTGTCTATATACAGTAGGTGAGACAACAAAATAGATTTGATCAGCCTGCTGCAGAAGGGCCGGCGGAAACCTGGACTGGAGGCACAATATAAGTAATAATCACAGAAGAACAGGGCATTACTGGCCAATAATGCCCTGTTCTGAGGGGATTATTACTACTGTATTATAGGCTAAATGTAGGCTTATTTAATAAATAATAGACACTTTTGTATAGTTAAATAGATTTTTGTATTAAAATAAAATGGTAAATACATGAAACCACCTCTATACTATATACGCTTACACTGCAGATATCTATATCCACACACTGCCGCCCCCTCTGTGTACACACCCACACACGCAGCAGCTCAACACACACAAATTGCTGCTACACACACACAAACAGCACCTCTACACACACAGCAGCTCTACACACAAGCACACCACACACACACACTGGAGCTCTAGACACACAACACAGCACCTAATCTACACTCACAACACAGCACCACTACACACACAACACAGCACCTCTACACGCACAACACAGCAGCTCTACACACACAACACAGCAGCTCTACACACACAACACAGCAGCTCTACACACACAACACAGCAGCTCTACACACACAACACAGCAGCTCTACACACAACACAGCAGCTCTACACACACAACATAGCAGCTCTACACACACAACGCAGCAGCTCTACACACACACAACACAGCAGCTCTACACACACAAACTCTGCTGCTACACACACATGCTATACCCATAAAAACTGCTGCTGACACACACACACACACACACACACACACACATACACACACACACACACACACTGGAGCTCTATACACACACACACATCAGCTCTACACACACACAAACTGCTGCTACACATACAACAGCACAACACACACACACACACTGCAGCCACAATAAAAAATGCAGCCACTTACTAAACTTTGCACTCTCCCCCCCCACACCTCTACACACAACACAGCACAACACAGCACCTCTACTCACACCCCACACACACACCACTGCACCTCTATACAGAGCACTTCTATACACAACACAGCACCTCTACACACACACACACACACACACACGCACGCACGCACACACACACACACACACATACACACACACACACACTACACCCATAAACACTGCTGCTGACACTGACACATACAAACTGCAGCTCTATACACACACACAGCACCTCTACACAGATATACAACATAACAGCACAGCGCGCAAACACACTGCTACTGACACACAAATTTCAGCCACAAAGAAACTGCAGGCAGACACTTTTCTTTGCAGACTCCCCCCCAATTCAACTGAATCTGCTCAGAAAATCTCAGTCAGCTCTGGAGGGGGAGGAGCAACCCGTGGCTGATACTTCCTGATCAATCCCCGTCCCTGTCTCAGAGCTGTTACTTCATTCTAACCAATCCCCTGCCCTGTCTCAGCTGTTCTGAAAGCTGATTGGCTGGAAATAAACACATTGAAAACTGCACTTTGCAAGCTGCTAAAATCAGAGTGACTTCTGTCCAATCACCTCCCCTGTCTAAGAGCAAATTTCACTCTTTGTGAATAAGAACTGAAAGCTGATTGGCTGAAAAAATTGGCAAGCTGCCAAAAATTCTGGGCCATTACAGATTGGATAATGCCTGGAATCTTAACCAATCAGAGAGCAGGGATTTCAATAATGCCCGGAATTTACCAGCTTTAGCCTATAATACATATTATAGGCTAAAGCAGTCAAATTCATGGCATTATTGAAATTCCTGCCCTCTGATCGGTTAAAATTCCGGGCATTATCCAATCAGTAATGCCCAGAAATTTAGCTGCTTGCAAAGTGTTGATTTCAATGTGATTATTTTCAGCCAATCAGCTTTCAGAAGAGCTAAGACAGGGCAGGGGATTGGTCTAAAAGTAGGAACAGCTCTGAGACAGGGCAGGGGATTGGTTAAAAAGTATCAGCCACGGGTGACTCCTCCCCCTTGCTCCGTGAACTGAGAAGATTCAGTTGAATTGGTGGTGGTGGGAGAGAGTCTGCAAAGCAAGTGAGTGTCGGTCTAAAGTTTGTTTCTGGCTGTAGTTTCTGTGTGTGTGTGTGTGTGTGTGTGTGTGTGTGTCAGTGTCAGCAGCAGCAGCAGCAGCAGTGTTTATGAGTGTAGCAGCAGCTGTGTGTGTGCTGTGCTGTTGTATTTGTGTGTAACAGCAGTTTGTGTGTGTAGCAGCAGTTTGTGTGTGTAGATGTTCTGTGTTGTGTGTAGAGGTGTGTGTAGAGGATCTGTGTTGTGTGTAGAGGTGCTGTGTTGTGTTGTGTGTAGAGGTGCTGTGTTGTGTGTGTAGAGGTGCTGTGTTGTGAGTGTAGATGTGCTGTGTTGTGTGTGTGTAGAGCTCCAGTGTGTGTGTGTGTTTGTGGTTGTGTGTGAGGAGGTGCTGTGTTGTGTGTGTGTGTGTGTAGCAGCAGTTTGTGTGTGTGTAGATCTTCTGTGTTTGTGTGTGTGTGTGTGTGTGTGTGTGTGTGTGTGTGTGTGTGTGTGTGTGTGTGTGTGTGTGTGTGTGTGTGTGTGTGTGTGTGTGTGTGTGTGTACAGAGGGAGCGGCAGTGTGTGGATATTGATATCTGCAGTGTAAGAGTATATAGAGGTGGATTCATGTATTTACCATTTTATGTTAATAAAAAAAATCTATATAACTATACAAAAGTGTCTATTATTTCTGAAAAAAAGTCTACATTTAGCCTATAATAGTAATAATCCCCTCAGAACAGGGCATTACTGGCCAATAATGCCCTGGCTGGGTTAAAGTCCCTCGGCTTCGCCTTGGGCCTTCAGCTCTTCCAGCCAGGGCATTATTGGCCAGTAATGCCCTGTTCTGCGGGGATTATTACTTAAATAACACTTGCCTGAAGAAACGCAGTTTCTGAAATAAAATAAGGTTTAAAATATCACTCATCTCAAAATAAAAAATCTCCTTGATACAATCAATTAGAAGTCAGCGACACACAAATAAATTAAAGGTACTGTAGGAAAAAAGTTAGTATGTTGTATCTGTATTTTATTTTAAAGACAGTGCCTAACATTTTAAATAAATTATGCAGGGAGATTTGATTAACTGAATCTGTTAGGTATTACAGCATGTTAATTCTGTTATCAGTGCCAAGTTTAAAAAAAACAGAAAAAAAGTTAATATTTTAACAAACATTACAAAAGGACAGGGAATAAATGAAGAGGTGCATGAGAGCTCAGAACAAGGTATGTCTTGAAGTGAGAGAAAAAACAATATCCCATTTTATAATATGATCTTCAGCTTTATTTTCAGATGTGGCTAAAAAGGCCTTGAGCCATATAGTGAATAATCATCTTAGAAAATGAAGGTTTGATAGTCAGGTAAACAGTCTGTTTACTTAAGCAGAAAATTAATTAGATCTACAGGTTTTAGATTGTTGAGAGGATCCAGAGCTTGTACTGAACTGCAGATAAATTATCTTTCTTTGTAAACATGGAACTAGATCAAGGACAAGGGGGCATGAGCATAAAATGTTGGTGATCCTAAATATGTGAGCCAATATAACTGATATCCACTGCATCGTTAGGTACAATATTGTTCTCTTTTTCAAGGAAAGCAAGAGTATCAGTTTCAAAGCATGGACCCATTTGGTAAATATTTGAATTTTAGCTTTTCAGGATAACTTTAGTCAAAGCTACAGTATGGACAATCCAGTTTTTTTTATGTGCTGGTGTCAAGGGAGACTAAACAAATATATTTACCTTCTATTATATTTTTAGAAATGGTTGGAATTAAGATGGATTGAAAAACGAGTGAGTAATGATATGCAAGGGAATAAACCAAACGTGTTCTATGTCCCCCAACCCTCTTTCCTACTGGACATTTTATAATTGGCATTACTACCATTTCTACCTCCCCAGTAACGCTTAGTAATAACATGCTCCTTTCCTTTCTAACTATCAGGTCCTATCAACCAAGTGGTTCCTGATATTACTTAAGGTTATGAGGGGAAAACATATTTAAAAGACACCCTAAACTGTTGCCTATTTACTAAATTGTGGTGCTGGCTTAGTGCATTGTAACATTATTAACTTTTTACATGTACAGTAATTGACTCTTTTTTTAGATAACTAGCAACAATTACTTTTTAAAACACGTGAATATTAAAAAAAAATTAAAAGCACTATTTTTTCAACTATGCCATAGTGTGTTCAGCCAAGTCACATAACACTGTACTTTGAAACGTGTGTAGGCATCTTTGAAAATAATAGTTTGTCATTATACAGTACTGCCTTTTAAATATGTGTACTGTATGATTAGACTTGTACTCTATCCATATTATTATTATTTCACTTGACATATAACACATTAAACCAAATGTCATTGACTAAATCCCTAATTGAGCCACCTGTGCTGAAGCAGGAATATCCTGAAAACCTAACCTGCTGGTGGCCCTTGAGGACTTGAGTTGGCCGCCCCTGTTATAGGGTAAAGAAGAGTGAGCTCTTAACAAAGTTTGTGTCTATAAAATGAGCAATATTTACAGAGCTGATATTGCAGTAAACTGGCAAGAATACGTAAGATAACATACGCTAAATGATAAACATCATTACAATTGCCACAGTGGAGCTTCTAGGCATAAACAACATGGTGAGCTACACACAAATATGTTTCTCTTTCCTATGACTAAAGAGAACATTGAACAATGATTTTCTACCCTATGAATATTTAACTTGAGAAATAGAGCACCAGGTTTGCACTGAGGCAATATACATTGCTTTTTTAGTAGGTTGCAATATAAATTCAAACAAATATTTCCCACTCTGTACTGATAAAATATGTACCAGCAAGATTTTTTTTAAATCCAACATTTTCTATTAAAAAAAAAATCACAGTAATCACTAACATTGAAGCCTGTCGTGCAAACACACCTTTTTCATTGAAAACAACTACATATCCACAAACACTGTTATGTTAGGTTAAGTATACATGGCAACATTTTTTTTTTTTCCATAATTTTATCTGAGATAAAATGTCCCACAGAACCAAGGCTATAAAGATGACATCATAAACAAGTGTTTGTAAAAACATCATGCGAGTGTGTGACTAGTAATTAATCTAAAGTCAGTAGTATGTTTAGTAGCCAATGTGGTTGCATATCCTATTTACAGTTCTGTATGTATACTAAGAACATGATACAGTTTAATTGCTGGTAAATTAGAGAAGTTACTTGAAGTGCAATGAATTTGCTTCCCAAGACTTACAATTCAGTAGAGTTCCTTGGGATATCTTGTGGAATCTCGACCACCTTGTTTTCCTGGCAGATGAAAATCGTACCCGAGCACCGACAGATATGATGACATCCAAAAATGGTATGGAAACAAACCAATAAGCAGATACAAATAAAAGACATTATGTCTACATTTGCTCTGTCTCTCATTCACTCAAAAACTTCACACAGTCTTTTATGACTGAGCATAAGGTCCGCCTTCAAATAGAGGTATACCATGTGATATTGAGAAGCTGACTTCTCTGTTCTTTAGCATGCTGAGTAAGCTAACTTATAGTAAAGTCTTTAGCACTAGAAATGTCCTATTGGCAATTTTGTGACAATTTTATATCTTAACAAGTGTTTCAGTAGTAATATAACCTTGGACTTAAACCTAAAGTGTCACAGATAACTGCATATTTGAGCCATGTAGTGTTTTCAATGTCTATACATTGCTTTGCTTTAGAATAGTAATACTGTGGAATATAATATTTAACTGTTTTTCTAGAGCTAGAGATAGTGTTTATCTAAAGTTGCAGTTGTCCTTGGATACTCTGCCAATGCTACGTCTTTATAAATAAATCGCCATTTGTTCACAGTACCTGCTTTCATAAGAATTATGCAAGCACATTTCCAAATAGAATCTGTGCCAAAAAAGAAATTTCTTAACAAAACATTGCCATGTATTTAGGAAAAGTTGGCGGATTTGCATTTGCTGTTGTTAGATATTTGCAATTAAAATATTGACAATAGAAATTGCTTAAAATACCATCCAGCAACAACACCGTAACCTTGTATAAATCACACTACATTTCCCAAAGTCTGCTTACTGTATGTAAATGCAATTAGACAATTATAACCAGAAAAATGTCATTATGTACAGAATAGTCATAAAGATGGATGCATATTTGTAAAAAAAAAAACATGTATTGGAATTGATACATTTTAAATGTTGGAGATATCATTGCAAAATATAAATGTATAAAGTTCAATAAAGTCACAGATATGTGGACATTTTTAATACATAAAGAAAAATTGACCTATGACATAATTTAGAAATAATCTGTGTTGCATCCACTGAAAAGCTTTGAACAGTTAAACAGAGAGTGTTTGATTGCTGAAATTTAAAGGACTAGTCTGAAGCGGCCACTCCGGCTGTTTTTGCCCAAATATCCTCATTGACTTCAATGGGCATTTTCATCTGAAAATGTCCTGAACTGCCTCTTTAGACATTACAGAATAAAAGGCATCTTCTGTGCGTACCTTTGTGTACCATGTGCGGGTCGCCTGATTCCTGGGCCAGGTGGTTGGGCTTGCTTTATTTATATAGAGCAAACAGTGTACTCAGCGCTTCACAAAAACAATAGAGTACAGGGAATTATAATAATATAATAAGCGCAGCGAAGACAGACAATAGGAAAGGAAATCCCTGCCCCGGAGAGCTTGCAAACTAAGTGCAGGGAGACGTACAGAGACAGCAAGCGAGGGAATAACTGCAGTAGATGGCAGTGCTTGGCAACAATCGTTGGTAGGTGTGACTGAGTGTGGGATAGTAGCTATGAGTCCAGGCTATTATGATGCTTCTTTTGCGATGTGTGTTTTAAGGTTGGTCGGTATTAAATTAGATGGGTTAATATCATTAGCAGGGAAAGAGGTGGCATGGAGGTATGGGTGAGAGCAGGTGTGTATATCTCTGGGTCCTGGACTAGCAGAGATATCCCCAGCAGCAAGAAGGAGGAGTAGAGAGCGAGAGAGTGAGAGAGAGAAAGAGAGAGTGAGAGAGTGAGATAATGAGAGTGAGAGAGTGAGATAGAGAGAATGAGAGAGAGAATAGAGAATAGAGGATTTGTGTGGGTGCTTGTTATTTAGGGGTGTAGAAGTTGTTGGGAAAGAGGTGTGAAAGTAGTGGTGCAATGTGTGGTGCATATGCATAGGTGGAGGGGAGGAGCGATGGAGAAATGTGGATAGGAGGAGAGGGGGGAAGTTGGTGAGAAGAGAAAGTTTACAAAGGAGTGAGAAAATAGCAAATAGGGAGGGTATAATGAAACATAGGAGGAGAAAGAGGCCAAATGTGTTGGAGGATAAGCGTGGGAGTTGAAAGAGAAGGTGTATACATCAGGCCTGGCAGGGCAGTGTAGCACTGAAGATTAAACAGCAGCTCAGAAACAGAATCTATAGATACTGTATGAACAAATTGTCAGAGCATTTAGAA
This sequence comes from Ascaphus truei, assembly GCF_040206685.1. Lineage (NCBI taxonomy): Eukaryota > Metazoa > Chordata > Amphibia > Anura > Ascaphidae > Ascaphus > Ascaphus truei. Next base: position 61,506,298 of record NC_134486.1, read on the forward strand.
AGCCAAGTTCTCACAATTGCAGGGTTGTTATTGAAGTGCAGAATCCAGTTCTTCAATATTGCAGAACAGTGTGTTGCAGATATTTTTAATACTATAGGGGTTAATGTAATATTATTGTATTTACTTGTACAATGTACAAACTTACTTGTACATAGTGTTATATTTGTTTTTGTCAGTGCCGTACAGAAGAATCAGTTGAATGAGGTCCAAAATAAGGTATTATTTCACCTAGTTCCTTCATGGTTCAGCACACATGGTATGGCAGTATGCCATAATGACATTTACCATACTAATAAAAAATACCTGCTTTGACATCTGACTAGATAAATCAAAATTTAGTGAGCTCGGAATTATATTGACTTTGTGTAAGATATAGATTATGTTAAAAGAACAAATCATATATTGCAAAAAGTCACATGAAGAATGTAGTACATGATACACTGGAGATTCTGTGTTAATTTATTATTCAACTTTGAACTTATTTCAAACAACTAAAGCTGCTATTCATCGAATGTATAAAGCAATATTTAATTGTTTTAGCAGGTACTGGATGTTCTGCTTGAACTTACAGTGTACCTTAAGCTATATTAATTTCCCCAAGACATTAAAATGCTGTTATACCAGATTTCTGGCATTCACAGTCTAGTGGCTGCTGTTGACTGTTTTTGTGTTCCACTGTCACCACCAAGTGTAAGGGAAATATACCAACATAATTATTTTAATGATACATGTTTATACATTTAGATTTGGTTTTTACCAGGTATATCCCATCAGATAAGGTAGAGTAATTAATTTATATCTCGACACAGATGACCAATCATGTTTATATACTGAACTGCAAGCTCAAATATTGTTTATCAGATAAAAAAAGCTGGGTACATATCCAGCCATGTTACAGTATAATTTAACTATATTAGCATGTCACAATATAGCACATGGTAGGGGTGAATCTAAGACATAAGATTAAACAAGGACACAGTTCATTTGGGCCATATTTTTGCTTAGCAGGCCAATTCTGCCTTGAAATAGAATATAGCTAAAGAAGTATGAGGAGTAGAGATGTGCGCAACTGTCAAGATTAGGTCACCGAAATTTGGCATATTATTTTGCAAAAATTTGTTCTGCTCACCAAAATCCGCATGCAGATTTCATGCTTGACGATCCGGGCGGATTCATTCAAATTCACTGCAGTCCAAACTGATTTTGTTGAATCCGCAGATTAATTCAAAATTCATTTGTTAAAAAGCAGGATACACACAGAGTAAAAGAGACACCCGTGTGATATGCTAATGGCTATGCAGAGTATATTTAAATAAGTCCCGTCCCACACTTTCTAAAGGGATTTTGAAACCAACTATATTAGCGACTATATTAACATTCGGGATGCACATTGATACCCTGACATCCAAAACCTATGCCAAACTAGGTGTACTTGAAAATGAACAAATCCTCCCTAAGTCTGCTGGTCAGAAAGCGGATCGCACAGCAGATGCTAATGCCAATTATCGACTATGGAGACATAGTATATGGCTTGGCACCCCAAACCCACCTTAGCAAACTTGACACATTCTACAATTCAATATGCCGTTTTGTTCTCCAATGCAACTACAACACACATCACTGCGAAATGCTCAAAGAACTAGAATGGTCATCACTTGAGTCTAGGCGCAAGTTCATCTTTCCTATCTTGCCTTCAAATACTTTTTGGGTAAGCTACTCATCTATCTGAACAAGCTCCTCACCCCTACCACATGCAGCACTTATCATCTGAGATCTGACTCCAAAAGACTGTTCATCTTCCCAAAGCTCAACAAAGTATCCGGCTGCTCCTTCTTCTCTTACTGTGCACCACAAAACTGGGACAACCTACTGAAGACTCTCACGTCCACCACCGGTGTAAATTCTTTCAAACCTAAGGCTGTCTCACATTTTAATCTGGTCTGTAACTGTTACTGTACATACGTCTATAATATATATTTTCTTTAACTGTGCATGCAATGTCTTGTATATAATTTATACCCTGTTCACTTATGTAACTGTATTTGTAACCATTTATTATTTGTCTTAACTCTGTGCCCAGGACATACTTGAAAACGAAAGGTAAGTCTCAATGTATTACTTCCTGGTAAAATTTTCACATTCATTTTTAATTGTGTGGGTAAGAAAATATGTTTTATGTAATCTCTATTAGAATATGAAGAGAGACAAAAGGCAATCCTTCAGATGAGGTGTATCCCGAAATAGTCCAAGTGGGTAAAATACCACTTAGAGATGTACTGTATAATGACCTGGACAAAGTAACTTTTAACACATATACAATATAGGGACAGGATGGACAGGGGAAGGACAAGAAACAGATAATGAACAAAATAGAATAGATAGGGATGGGGAAATAGCAAGGGGTCATGGAGGTAGAATGGGGGCAAGTGGGAGTTTGGCAAGCAGGGAGACATGAATACAATTAGAGTAGAAAAACGGGAGAAGAGAAGAAAATAGTAGCACAGACTAGATAAAACCTTAAATGTGTGCTTGCTAATGCAAGAAGCCTGACAGATAAAATGGGGAAGCTTGAATTAATAACTACAAGTTATTGTAGTATTGTACTAGTACTGTATGATATCATAGGTGTAACGGGTATTTCCTCTAGCTTGACCCACCCAATCTCATATTGGCCCATGTGGTCTAACCAGCCCCTATTACATGGTCGTGTCTGGTGGTGCACCTGTAGGCAACAGGACTCCTGAGTCTCCCGCATGATGGTATTAGGGGATTGTCACTCCAGACAGGCAGCTGAGGTAGTGTGTGCGAGTCCTACCTATATCACGTGCAGCGCCTCCACCTCATCAGGATCTAGGCGTCCGCAGGGAGATGGTCTTGATGAGGAACTTCTTGGTGATTACTGCCACTGGAGAATAACTTCACACTCACACAGTGGGGTTGTCTTTGAACAGGGCATCTTTATTGTTGATGTAGCAAACTGCCCCCTTGCAGCGAACAGCTCAGCCGCACATCTCTCCGTACTGTCCCTTGAAAAGGTAAGCCCTCCCAATGAAGTGGGATCCCCTCTCCCCGCAGGGAGATCACCCCTGTGCCAGGTCCCTGGACATAGTGTGACCTTGTCAGGCTTGAAGCTACTTTATGTAGAAATGGGCCACTAGTTACTGCACTAGTGGGCCCTCCCTTTCCCAAGTTCGGGGACATTTGGAAAACCATGGTCTCATTTGAAACAAATTATCAAAAACCATATTACATGTGTAGCACTGTTTCCCCCACCCTCTGGGAGATACTGCTAGTGTGGTTCTGAGGCATACCTGTTAGGGTCAGGCGATCTGAGGGTTCAGCGATGTAGTGGAGACCAGGACAGGCTTTTGGTGATCCTTGGGATTCTTTCAGGTGCTAGCATCTCCAGTTGTAGTGGGCTCCAGGATTTCAGAGATCAACCCCCACCACAACATGCCTTCCATCTGCCCAATGACTGACACAAAAAACAGGGCTTTATTCTTGCAGTCACTGCACATGATGGTGACACAGCGTTGCAGGGATTCCTATGATTCAGTCCTATGGATGGTGCTGGATCCCCTTGATAGTATAGGGTCCTCTATCAATCAGATGTTCTCCCCAGCCCCAAGGGTTGGGGGTGGGCATGCTCATCCCAGATGGGAAAGGCTCACAGCCCTACTGGTCTCTTCCTTCTCCAGACCAGGACTGCTAAATCTTGGGCACTTCGTCTCTGAGAACTGGAAAGGGAGGGCCTAGTGTCTGCACCAATATTGGCTGCATGCAAACACCAGATCACCACCTCTTCGGTCACTCAGGGAGTTGCAGTAGGGGGTCAAAAGCCACAGGTTTAACCTGTCGTAGCCTGTAGCTATCAGGACTTACATGATAGGCGGCAGAGAGGCAGACTGGACCAGCCTAGGCTACATGTGTTCAACAAAGACTTAACATTTTAGAAAGGCAGATTTTAATAAACTGAGGAATAATCTACAAGGTAATATATTGGGTTGATGTTTTTACATGGAGAAATGTGGAAGATAAATGGGCAGTCTTTAAAACATTGTTAGAAAAGCACACTTATCATTGTATAGCCTTGGGTAACCAAATATAAAAGAAACAAGTCTAAACCAATTTGGCTAAATAAAAAGGTAGGGAAGAAATGGAAAGGAAGAGGCTAGCATTTAGATTCGTGTTGCCTATTCTAGTAGTGTCGATGAGTTTGCTGCTACATCGCAAGGTTTGGCATGTTCTCGTTTGTCAGTTGAGTTATCACAGTATTCAGAAAGAATCTGAACCCATCTCAAACCGTGCGGTAGGAAAATGTCTAAACTGCTCGGCGGAGCAGAAAAACTCATCTCAGCCTCTCTCAAAGTTCTCCCAGTGCGATCGGACCCATCTGCATAGAGGGCTGCACAGAGGGAGTCGCCTCTCCCTGAACAACTCTCACAGGCGGTTGCAATGTTTTAATAAACATTTTAATAGTAGTGTGCGGGAGCAGGGCGTATCTGGAGAAGAACCACATTTATTTCAGGTCTGGGTACCCCTGCTTCCTGAGATACAGGCCCCGTTATGGGGTATCGGTATCTCCTATGCATTTAAATGTCCTGGTCACATAACGTGGGACATTTAAACATTGCATGGGGATATTGGCACCCCATAACACAGCCTTTATCTCAAGAAGCAGGGGGTCCCTGGGCCTGAAACCAATGCAGTTCTTCTCCAGAGACCCCCCTGCTCCAGCACACTACTATTAGCATTTTTATTAAAGCAGCTTCATTACCTTGGCGACTAACCGCTAAGGCAACGAAGGGGTTAAACCTGAATAGCATGTTTATTGGGGTGGATGAAGGGGGTAGTTGACCCAGGGTGGGTGGTTAGGCCTGGCGGGAAGGTTGCGGGCGTGGTTAACCTCTTCACTACCATAGCTTGGGGAACTGCTATGTAATGAAGGGGTTAACCACACCCGTTACCCACGTGGTAGGCCTAACAATCCACCCTTGGGATAACTACCCCCTTCACCCAATCCCTCTACCCCCAATAAACATTAAAAAACACAACAACCCTAATACCCACCTCCTCTACCCCCATCAACCCCCCCCCACCCCATCACATACAGCACAGTAGAAATGTGAAGAGCACAACAAACACCCCTCTGTGGTGCAGATTATTTTTTATACAAATAATTAAAAATAAAATTTGGGTATAATTCCCACTCACCTTCTTGGGTGCTGCATTCAGCACTAGGACTCAGCGTTTTATTGTTTCAAGCGTCATGTTCTGTGTGGTGTGTCTCCTTGCAGCTCCTGTGTACTTCCTCATTCCTTTCCAGCAGGTGCGCCAGGTCGCATGCACGTGGGCTCGTGCATGCATCCTAGTACTTTCGGGCTTCACTGCGACTGTTCTCCAGTGCAGGGGGAGGGACTCAAGGAGGTTTCTGGAGGCTCTCGCAGACAACTATACACAGCTCTGACCCTGCGGACTCTGCGCCTGTCCACAAATTGCTTCACATTGTAATCCATTTTTTACAAAGGATGTGACATCATCCCTTAAAATGATGTCACATGCTTTGTAAAAAATGGAACATGTCACATGCTACAAGAACCAATGGGATTATCTTCAATCCCATTATATGTAGTACCATGTGATGGGATCCATGTGGTTTTAAGAATGGGACTTACCACCCTAGGAGATAACGTCACACCTTAAAAAAAAATTTAAAAGCCTGTCACATGGTACTGCGTCATCGGATTGGACCTGGCCCATCGGATCCTAAAATGTGACATCACAGGCCTTTAAGGCCTGTTCCGTCTCATTTTAGCTTAAGAAGCCGTTGAGTCAACATCCGTTTTGAATTTAACATTGGGTTTCAATGGATTACAATGGAAAGAAGATGGAAGAAAAGAAGATAGTAGAAAGATTTTTTACCTGATCGTGCAGTATCACCGAGGATGTCAGAGGATGGCGTCTTTAGTCGAGAGTTTCCTGATACACTGGAATTAAGAGGGTAAAAACATCTAAAAGGTAAGAAAAATATTGAATGTATGTAATTTTAAATTCTCATTTTTTTTTATTATATTTTTTATTTTAAAGTTTTTGCTTGCCCATTGACTGCTAATGTATTTATCTATGCCCCTTTAGGGTATAGATAAATACAGTGACAGGCAATTAATTTTTTGGCAAATGCTTGTTTTGAATGAATGGTTATGTTTTCTATTTCTGTTTATTGTTTTGAATTAATTGTTATGTATTTGTATGGCTTTTTTAAATTACATTTTCACATGTTTAGGCATTTAATTTAATTGTTATGCTTATTAGGGGTTACATTTCTTTTATTGTTGTGTATTTTTTGGCCTGTTTGTTTTTTAGGTTGCCCATTGACTGCTATAGTGGCTTATCACAGGGGTGCGCAATGTTTTGACCCTGCGTCCCCCCTGCCTTCTCACCTCTCGGCTTTCGACCCCCCCTCCTGCAAGGCTTCGGCATAAAATGACGTCACAGGGTCATGTGACATCATGTACCCTCGTGGCGTCAGTTGACACTGGTTACCATGGCGACACCTCGCCGAAGTTCATCTAGGAGAAGCTGCAGAGGCCTTATGCGGTCCCCCCGGCACTTAATTTAAGTGCCTTGGGGGAGAGCGTGGGACCTCTGTAGTCACTGCGCCCTCCATGAAATTCTCCCACCCCTCACTTTGCACACCCCTGTCTTAACATACCCATAGTATATGGGCATGATGTACCACTATACAAGTCAATGGGTAATGGGTGGGGATAGTGGCCTCGAGCTGGGTGGTTAGGCCCCCCTGGTGGGTAGTGGGGGAGGGGGGTTAACCCCTTAATTACTATAGCGGTTACTAATTGCTAAGGTAACTGAAGGGTTAGGGGCCATTAGATTGTATTTTTCTTGTTGTGTACCTGCCAACAGAGGACATGGACGTGGAGGATGGTGATGAGGATGCTCTTCATCCTGACAAGGGTAAGTAGATGTTTTATTTACTTTATGCTGCTGTAGATTGTTTTATTTTGAATGGGCAAATGCACTATAATCCCGATCTGGAAAATAGCAATTTTCTTTGCTCCTATTGAGGGAATAGGTAACCACACTGACAATGAATGGGTGTATTGTTTAGTATTGTGTTTGTATTGTGTTTTTATGTTTATTGTGGGTAGCGGGGTGGGTGAAGGTGGTATTTGGCCTACGTGGGGTGTTTATACCTAATGGGTGGGTAGCGGGAGGGTTAAAGCCTTCATTAACTACTAAGTTAAAGAAGGGGTTAACTCCTCCCTTCCGTGGGCCAAATACCACCTTCCTCCACTCCGCTACCCATAATAAACTGGGCACTGGTAGTTAACCCTTTCACTAACTTTGTGATTAGCTGCTAAGGTAATGAAGCTGCCTGTAAAGTCTTTTTTCATGCATCGGATTGTTGCCAGGGGTCTCTGCTGCTGGTATTAATGTGTCAATCAGCTTTGGATACCCTCAACATCAATGCGATGCAGGAAAAATGCAACCCTTCTAAGCAGCTTTTGCTGGTGAGAAGAATCTAGGATAAAATCGTAATTCCAGAGCCTTGATAAGTGTCACGCTGTTCTGCCCGCAGACCAGGTTAACCCCCCTATACTGAGGTGGAGAGTGAGTAACCATGCACCCGCAGCAGAGGGAGCGTGCCCGGAGTGTGGATTGGGTTGCGTGGGCTTGGCCAGGGGTACCAGAGTAGATAGGGTACTTGCCAGATCCGGGTGTATTGAAGATGCCGTAGTAGTTCCAAAGCCAAGGGTCGAGGGTAACGGAGTTCCGGGTAGTAGGGATCCAAGTGCCATCTTCAAGGGGTATAAGAGGTAAGCGTAGTCGAGTGGAAGCCGAGGTCGGGGAGCCAGAGAGGGCAGGTAGATGAGCCTGATCGATAACAAAGCTGGAACACAGAGAGAGAGAGCAAGACACAGTATCCAACAGCACTAGGTAGACGAACTATGCTGAGCGCTGTTGGAGAGGAATCACAGGTGTAATAAAGTGAGGAGGACCAATGAGAGGAGGGGGCAGGGCAGAGGCAAGCCCAGGAACCATTTGTGATATGGCAGGGGTTAATGTACAATGGAATACATTAGTTTAATCCTTGATGGAGAATGAGTTAAGAGTGCTTATAGACAGCAGGCTTAGTTATAGTGCCCAAAGTCATCCAGTAGCTGCAAAGGCAAACATTAAACAGGGAAAGGAGGGAAAGGACGTAAACATAATTATGCCCCTCTATAAAGCATTAGTAAGACAATACCTTAAATATGGAGTACAATTGTGGGTACCCCTCCATAGAAAATACATTATGGAACTAGAGAAAGGGTAGAGAAGAGACACCAAATTAATAAAGGGGATGAATAATCTAATCTGATTTGTTTACATTAGAAAAAAGTCATCAAAAGGGGATATGATAAATATTTACAAATATATTTTGGGACAATTAAAGGAGCTTTCAAATGAACTATTCATCCCAATAGCAGTACAAATAACACAGGCCATCCCTTAAGGTTGGAGGAAAATAGAATTCAACAGTAACAAAGGAAAGGGTTCTTTACAGTAAGGGCAGTTATAATGTGGAATTCATTATGCTGACTATGATGGCAGATCCAATAGATATCTTAAACAAAATAGGTTTCACATCTTATTACAAAGGAAATGTGTACAGGGATATACCAAATAAGTAGACATGGGAAGGATGTTGTTCCAGGGAGTCATCTGATTTCCAATATTTAGAGTCAGGAAGAATTTATTTTTCCCTTATAAGATATCATTAGATGATATTTCACTGGGATTTCTTGTTTGCCTTCCTCAAATCAATATACTGTAAGTACAAATATAGGATAAAGTTTCTATTGTCTAAATTTAGGATACTGTAGGTTGAATTTGATGATGTATGTTTTTTTTTTTTTTTTCAACTTAAATTTTTATTTTGTTCAAATGAAAGTATACATACAGTGAGTATGGTAACGGCGTAATACAAGCTCGGATTACTGTATGTGCTGCTCCCGTTTATGAACGGTTAGACACATACAGACAGACTGGGTAGACGAACAGACGAACGGGGGAACCTCGGGACAGGGGGGGAAGGGAAAAACAATGGGGGGGATGGGGGTGAGGGATGAGTTCCTCCTCTTGTTGTTCTGCCTCTGCCTCACCTTCGCTGGTTCTCTGCGTCTGGGGAATCATTGCATGCCACGTAGGACAGCCGCATAACAGCCTCTAGGCCCTATTTGCCCTCCCATAGGTCCTACCTGGGGATCCCAGGGGGATCTAGCAATGTACGTCCTGGGTGTCGCTTTTGGGCGCTCCCTCATGGGAGAAGGCATTTTCCCCTATTAAAGCCAAATTGTGGTCCGTTTCACTCCCGGGATGTCTGTTTGGGCTAACCACGGTAGCCAGACTTTTTGAAAATTTTCACCAGTGTCATTGACCAGACTTGTCAACTTCTCCATCTGGCAAACTGACCAAATTCGATTCCTAATGTTCGTAATTGGCGGGATTGTATTCTGTTTCCATCGTGCTGCGATCTCTCCCCTAACCGCCATAGCAAAGTGAGCTATCAGTTTGTTTTCTCCTTTGGTGAACCCATCTGCTGGTCTGTTCAGGAGGAACAGCCATGAGTCTAATGGGACGGGTTTACCTGTAATCTTATTCAACCAGTCTTTAATTGAATCCCAGACTGGGACGATTTTGGGGCATGACCACAGCACATGTAACAGATCTGCCTGCTGTCCACATTGTCTCGGACACAATGGGGAGTAACTGGGCAGGAATTTAGCTAGTTTTGTGGGAGTGTGGTACCAGCGCATCATTACCTTATATGCGTTCTCCCTTAAGGTTGTGCATATAGAACTTTTGGAGGTTGCCGTCACTATTTTTGTCCATTCCTCGACCTCTAATTCCTCTCCTAGGTCTGTCTCCCAATTAGTCATGTATCTTGTCTTGTCCGTCACCGTCGTACTAGAACCGGTCACTTCTTTGTACATCTGCGATGTGAGTCCCGCCGTGGATGTCCCTGATCGACAGAGCTTTTCGAAATTTGTCATGGGGGTCTGTGGCTGAACTTTTTGATAGAATGCCCTGATCTGGAGGTATCTAAAGATCTCGGCATTAGGGATATTATGGTCAGATTTAATTATTTCTTGATGTTTTTTAGTTTCCAGATAGTGAATTCCGTACTGGACTGGCCCGGAGCAAAGAGTGGGTTGTTCCATAGTGGCGTCATACCCGACGCCCTGCTAGACAGCGCGCATTTGAGCCTAGTACCATCCCATATCGAGAGCGAGTTGGTCATTGAGGATAGTGGCAGTTTGGTGCCTCTACGCACCTTTTTGGGGTACCAAATCAGATGCTCCAGGTCTAATGGGGAGCATGCCTCTCGTTCTAACGCAACCCATCTTTTAGAGTCTGCGTTAGAGTGCCACTGCACAATTTGACATAATTGGGCCGCCTTGTAATAGGACAACAAACAAGGTACCGCTAGCCCACCCGCTCCCGTTTGTTTGCGCATTATTTGTTTGCTCACCCTCGCCTTCTTTCCTCCCTAGATAAATTTATCTATCTCGGCTTGGAGTGAGAGAGTGTCCTTCAAGCCTATTGGCACTGGGAGGGTTTGGAAAAGATACAGTAGGCGAGGGAGCAAATTCATTTTAACGCAATGGATTTTACCAATCCAGGAGATTTTATGTTTACCTCTTGATGTCCTCTCTCAGGGTCCGCATCAGTCTTGGATAGTTTGCCTGATAGATTGTGCTATATGACTTGGTGATATTAACCCCTAGATATTTAATTTGGTGTTGTTGCCAACGGAAGTTGAAGTTTATGGCAATTAGCTTTTCCACATGTTTGGGGAGATTTATGTTAATAGCCTCTGATTTGCCCTGATTAATTTTGAACCCGGAGACCCTATTGAGACGCCCCAACAGATCAAACAGGTTTGGTAGAGAGGTAAGGGGCCTGGATATTGTCAGGAATACATCATCCGCATATAGTGCCACTTTATGCGACTGGTTTCCGATGTCAATACCCGTGATGTCTTTGCTATCCCGTATCTGGGCCGCCAGCAGTTCCATACACAGTGCAAAGAGGAGGGGGGAGAGCGGGCATCCCTGTCTCGTTGCGCTCTTAATTTGGAAGGGATCCGAAGCGAATCCCTGGTGGGTAACCCTTGCCGACGGGGCTGAATAGAGAGCGAATATAGCTTTTATCAATTTGTCTCCCATGCCGAACGCTCCAAGCGTGGCTTCCAGATATGGCCAGTCTATCCTATCAAACGCTTTTTCCGCATCCAGACTAAGCGCCATAATTGGTATAGATTTGGAATTGGCTATCTCGATCAGATCAATGATTCGTCGGGTATTATCTGATGCTTGTCGACCCTGGATAAACCCGACTTGATCTGGGTGCACTAGTCTGGGTAGGATAAGACTCAATCAATTGGCCAATAATTTGGCGTAAATTTTGATGTCCGAATTAATCAGGGATATTGGTCTGTAGCTTTTACAGTCCTGGGGGTCTTTCCCTGTCTTATGTATTACTGAAATGGACGTTTGGAGCATCTGGCTAGGGAAGGGGGACCCATTCAGCACTTGATTAAACATACGTAGGAGATATGGGGACAGTTGTTTCCTGAACTTCTTGTAATAAAGATTTGAGTATCCGTCGGAACCCGGGGCTTTAGAGGGTTTCAGGTTTTTAATAACCTCTGATAATTCCTCCATTGTGAAATCTTTACCTATCACCTCTCTATCTGACCTGCTCAAACCGGGTATGTTTGCGTTTTTCAGGAAACTCCGTAGGGCCTCCGTTGTCCCGGTAGATCGGGCAACCTTTTCCCCATCGTACAATTTTGCGTTGAAGGCTTTAAATTCCCCTACAATTTGCTTGGGATTGGCCGTGACCCCCCCCCCCCGTTTCCCGCCGCAAGGCTTGTATGTTATAATTATTTGTTTTAGAGTTAATCATGTTAGCCAGCAAGGTATCTGGTTTGTTTGCTTTTTCAAAGAATCTTCTCTTTGACCAACTTAACGATTTCTCGGCCTGGGAGGTGAGGAGTACTGTAGGTTCAGTTTAATCTGAGTGTCTTTAATTTGCTGGAGAGTCGCCGCATTTGGTGCTCGTCTATGTTGTTCCCAAAGCTGCTTTAACTCTGCTTGTTCTTTAATAATTTTTGCATTGCTTTTCTTTTTCTTTTGGGCCGCCAGGCTAATCAAAACCCCCCTCAGTGTTGCTTTATGTGCCTCCCAGAGGGTTATATGTGAGCTAACGCTATCTTTATTTTCACTAAAGAAGTACTTTGATCTTTCCTTCTAAATCGGGGATCTTTAGGAGGGAATCATTTAATTTCCAATTTGCTCTTGGTCTTTCCAGCCCTATCTGAGTGCACCTTAGCTCGATCGGTGCGTGATCAGACCATGAAATATCATGGATCCCAAAATGGGTGATCGCGGGGACCAGTCTACTAGATACAAAGAAGTAATCGATTCTGCTAAATGAGTCATGGGGATGTGAGTAGAAAGTGTATAGCCTTTCTAGCGGGTGTGTCTCCCTCCAAGCATCTATTAGTTGTAGATCTTTTAATCCTTGTTCTAGCGCTGAAGGTCGTGTTCTGGTTTTGTGTCTATGGGGACCAGATCTGTCCAGGGCTGCATTCATAGCCGTATTGAAATCTACTCCTAGGATTATAGCCCCTTTGCTAAATTTTTTAAGAACGTCGAACGTCCTCGTAAAGAATCAGGAACTGGGAGGAAAAAAGTAGAGCACTGCTAATGAAAATAAGAAAAAGGGCCAGTTGCAAAATAATGATTATTTATTTATTGGGCATATAAGCCAAAAAAGGGGACAGACACACTAACATTTAAAACTCTGACGCGTTTCCCGCCGTGGAGGCGCTTTATCAAAGAGTACTCGTAGTTCTACTCACATCAGATTATATAATGGTCAGAGGTAAGTATACGCCCACAATTAGGTAAAGGTTAATGAAATATGCAATCAGCTGTATCCTCATGCAAGTTAGAGGAGCGCCCTCACCTCTGAACATGACACCAATCCGGTGAGATGAACCAGTCTATCACAATAGACATATAGACATATATTTTAAAAGACAGGCAAAAGACTAATGTCTATACAGAAACAAAAACAGTACAGTGTCCAAAGGAATCATAAGTAAATAAAGAATATTATATCAAACAATAATGTGTCTTGGTGTATAAGAGATATATATATATACAAAACATAATAATTATATATCATCATCCCCTTAATTGAAGGAAAATAATGTGAGTGTGACCTATTAAGTGTTAAATAAAGAACAATGTATGTGTATGTATGATAAATGTAATAATAAAAAATGATGAATAATATAAAATGAGTATTTATGTGTATAATGAATATAAAAAATAAAAATGAAAAAAGAAAAACTTAAACTGCTGGACAATAGTCTTAAGGATAAATAACAAAAATGTGTAAATTAAAACCAAAAAAAATATATTAAAAAACCCTAATCTAACACATAGTGTATGATATAATAGTCACCAGATAGATAAGAAAATCATATCAAAAAAATATAGTAAACAACAAATTCTAATAAATATATAAAAAGATAAAGTAATATATATGATAATATATATATAATGAATTTTGATATAAAGAACATGTATATTGGTAGAGGTATTGATCTGCCAATTTCGCCACATATGAACTAATGTCATGATATGGTGACATATTTTAAAGCATAAATTCAAAGCGGTAAATGATAAGGATATATAATACAGCTATATAAACAGTTTTATACAAATATAATAATTATCAATGATATATAATAATGAAATATTGAATAAACAAATCTAGAAAACAGATTGTCAAACAAATATATGAAAACATGTACATAAATTAAATACATGTAAGTCAATAATAAATATAAATCACAAAGAAGGCAAGAACTATTAAATACATATAATGTTATAAAAAATGCTTTAGTTCCCAATCAATATTAATGCCTGAGGGTTGCATAGTGTCTAAGCTGTAAATCCAGAACATTTCTTTTCTATTCAATATGCCCAACCTGTCTCCTCCCCTGATAGGGGCATGTATGTGGTCTATTCCAGAAAATGAGAAATTTTTAATAGTACCCTGTGGACAATTTGTAAAATGTCTTGAGACTGGGTGTGTTAGATCTTTTTTGTTTATTGCACGGACATGTTCCATGATTCTGTTCTTTAAGGGTCGTATGGTACGACCCACATACCCTTTCTCACACCCACATCTCAAGAGATATACAGTGTAACTCGAGTTACAGTTAATGAAAGTATGTATAATTTGCTCTTTCTTGGGATTTATACAATTGAGTTTTTTTATTTTTCTAGCAAATTTACAAATCCCGCAATGTCCACATGGGAAAAAACCTTTTGGTATAGTCGTACTGCTATTGTTTTTAGTTTTTGAATCAAACAGACTAGGGGAGAGGAATGTGCCCAATGATTTAGCCTTCCTGAAAACCAGTTTTGGCTTGTTCTCAAGGATTGGAGTCAGATCTTTATCCAATTTTAAAGTGTCCCAATGTTTATAAATGATGGAACGTATGCGATCTGACTGCCTGCTCTGTTGGGTGATAAATAATGGAGCTGTCACCTCATCTTGTTTGGATCTCTTTTTGGAAGATAATAGAAGATCTCTTCTGTCTAAATCTTTAACCATATTATGGGCTTCTATGATGTCATGCATCTTGTACCCTCTAGATGAAAATCTTGTGATGAGATCATTCGATTGTATGTCAAAAGATTCTTTAGTCGAACACAACCTTTTTAATCTTGTAAATTGCCCCTTAAGAATGCCCTTTTTAAGAGACTTGGAATGATTACTGTCTGCTCTGAGGTAGGAATTTCGTGCATTGGATTTCCTATAAATATCAGTTTGGATGTCACCCCGCATGTCGACATACAGCATTAGGTCCAGATAGTAAATGTGATTAATATTTTCCTGATAAGTGAAATGTAAATTCTGATCATTAGTGTTGAGTGAGTGTATAAAGGTTTGGAGTGAAGTGAGGTCACCATCCCAGATAAATAGAAGATCATCTATATATCGTTTGTAGAATTTTATTTGGTGTCTAAAAGAATTTTTGTCGCTAAAAATAAAATCAGACTCCCACAACCCCATAAAAAGATTCGCATATGAGGGTGCGAAAGAAGTGCCCATAGCAGTGCCTCGAATTTGTAAATAAAATTGTGAATCAAAAGAAAAATAATTGTGCGTGAGTAAAAACGTGATAGAGTCTAATAAAAACGTGCAAAGTGCTGGTGATAAGTGAGAAAGTGTGAGAAAATGCTGTATGGCGAAAATGCCCTGTTCATGTTTAATGATGTTGTACAGTGAGGTAACGTCCATAGTTACCCACCTGTAACTCTCCCGCCACTGTACTTTGTTGAGATCAAAAATCAATTGATTAGAGTCTTTTAGAAAAGATGGTAATGACTGTACAATGGGTTGCAAGTAAGCATCTATAAAGCGGGAGAGCCCATCTCCCAAAGATCCAATGCTAGCCACAATGGGACGTCCCGGAGGATTTGTGAGAGATTTATGGATCTTTGGGAGATGGTGAAAGATGGGAACTATGGGGTTAGGGGCGCATAAGAATTCAAATTCCTTTTTACTGAGCACGTAAAGTTCTCTGCCCAGTTCCAGTAAATCATCCAATGCATGAGAGAAATTAGTGGTGGGGTCTGAGGGTAATTTTCTATAGGCTTGATGATCAGACAATTGTCTTAAAGCCTCCAATCTATAACTTTCCGCAGATTGTACAACAATCGCCCCACCCTTGTCTGCATTTTTAATCACTATGGTTTTGTCTTGTTTTAAAGTTTGTAATTCTTGCAGTACAAGGGCTGTGAGATTGCTGCAACGAAAAGAGTCATGTTTACAATTATCTGCCAAGATCCTCAGATCCTTTTCCACTAATTTCTCAAATGTGGTAATAAATGCACTTTTAGAGCCATAGGGACAAAAGGTGGACTTCTTCCTAAATGTAGTGTGTTCGAAACTAAGAAAATCAGAAAGAGACACCTCTTCTACTGTATCCTCCATTTCCTGTTCTAAGCGTAAGTCTTCTAAATCAGAGATCACACACAATTCTTTAAATGAAAAATCAGAGCAGACTGGTTCTATTGAATCAACTTCACCATTAGCTATGGACATCTCAGCTACATCATATATCGGTACAATATTTTCAGACCTGTTGGCAAAGAATTTTTTTAAGGTCAATTTACGGGTAAATCGCTGTAGGTCAATGTAGGTATCAAAGAGGTTGAAGTCACTTTGAGGGGCAAAATTCAACCCTCGATTAAGTAGGGATAATTGTCCTGTGGATAATGTCTTTTGTGAGATGTTAATGACATTGCAATTTTCGGATGTTAAGAATACTTTTTCCTCTTTGTTGCCCCTCTTGTTCCCCCTCTTCCTCTTTGACCTCCTTGTCCTTGATAGTTTTTTGACTCCTGTGATTTGTTAGAATGGGAGAAGTAACCCGATGTGCCAGGCATAGGCGCGTCCCGTGATGTATGACCCGAGGAACTGTTTCCTCTCCATGTGTCTGATGTAATATCAAAGGATACTGATGGATATTTTGTCTCATTTTCGGAAGTATCAGACTCATAACTGGAGGTGTCTGCATATTTAGATTTTAAGATTGATTTCTTTGGTGTACTGGATGTCTTGTCTCTATGTGCCTGTGCGTGTGCAGGGGTTCTAGATCTACCTCTATTGATGTTAGAGTTCCCAGGTCTTTCCCAGGTGTATACCTGGTTTCTCTCATAGTCTAAGCGGTCCCGGTCGAATTTGGACTGCTTTTTTTCATGATTGTATCTTCAATAGCTTCTATATTGGATAACAAAGTTTTGTCATTGTTTGAAAAATGTTCCATTTTTTCATATGTTTTGAGTTTATTTTGTAGAGACTTAATCTCAGTACCCAATGAAACCCTTTCAGACATCTTGTGTTCGACAATTAGATTCATGAGTTTGAATGAGCAATCGTTTAATGTAGTTTTCCATTTTTCCTCAAATTCTCTACTGCTAAAGCCAAAAGTGGGTGCCTTTTTTATTCTCAGTCCTCTTGGGATTCTTTTGGCTTTAGTGTAGTTCTCTAGGGTGGTGATATCCCACCATAACCTGATGTTGTCTGATAACAATTTTTCTAATTTGAGGAAATGTGCTGTTAAGTCTGAGTTTTCTTCACATACAAATTCAATCGAATTGTCAAACACATATTCAGCTCTCTTGATCCTCCTAGTATTGTCATTGCAAGTCTGCACATAAAGATTGCTTTGAATATCTTCATTTTCAGATTGTTCTATATCCTCCATAATAGCCAAGAACAAATGCTTAGTATAAGTATATGATTGAAGTCTAAAAAAGGGTTAAGGTGTGTGGTTTACAGCCTCAGTATAAAAAAATGAGATAACAAAAAAGCTATGTCTAACCAGCCCTATAGAAAAAATGTATAAATAACACTTTGAATGCCTTGTTAGTATGAGCTACCAACCATTTAAACAGTCCATAGATAGAAAATAGGGGTAACTACCCCCCGGTGATGCTCTCACCAAACAAGGAAGTCCATAAGAGAAAAAAAAAAATATATGTGTCCATAAAACGGTATAATTCAAAATAAATGATACTTGGATTGTGGATTCCAATGGGTAAGCCGATGGTATGTGCGTGCCTGGAAACCCCCACCTCACCTGAATACTGCCGTAGGAGAAGTCTCGCCACGCCGATGGATAACACTCATCCCCACCGATTGTTGTTGAATGGGGTTAATTTAAATGTTAGTGAGTCTGTCCCCTTTTTTGGCTTATATGCCCAATAAATAAATAATCATTATTTTGCAACTGGCCCTTTTTCTTATTTTCATTAGCAGTGCTCTACTTTTTTCCTCCCAGTTCCTGACTTTTTACCTAGTATTGTAGCACGCCGGTATTCACTACACGGAGCAGCTGTTTACATCAAGAGGATTTCCTCTCCTAGCTGCAGAGATCCGGGGTTTTTGCCAGTGTGCAGCCGGTCACCATTCCCCTCACCTGTTCCGGGAATCACCATCGCGGACGGACATCATACACATGAGTGGAGTGTCCTGTCCGGTCTTCACTGCCAGCAGCCAGCACCAACCCCACCGACAGCCACGACCCGGCAACTCGGAGAACATCGATCCGGTACCCGGGGGAGACGGCGGGAGACCCTGCACACGGAGCTCCATTTCTAGCAGCCAGTCCCCATTTACCGTGTTATCGCATTCTCGGCTGAGGAGGTTAATTAACCCCATTCAACAACAATCGGTGGGGATGAGTGTTATCCATCGGCGTGGCGAGACTTCTCCTACGGCAGTATTCAGGTGAGGTGGGGGTTTCCAGGCACGCATTGGAATCCACAATCCAAGTATCATTTATTTTGAATTATACCGTTTTATGGACACATATATTTTTTTTTTCTCTTATGGACTTCCTTGTTTGGTGAGAGCATCACCAGGGGGTAGTTACCCCTATTTTCTATCTATGTCCTCGTAAAGAAGTCTGACTCGTGAACACTTGGGTCGTAAATCGTTGCTACTGTTATTGGTTGTGCATTTATGGATCCTATGATCATCAAGAATCTGCCGTCCTGATCTTTTTTCACTTTATCCACCACTAGTCCTACTCTATTGTGGATCAGGATTGCTACTGTACACCCCGCTTTTTTTCTGTAGCAGAGGATAGAAATACCTGTTTATACTGCTTATCAAAGTATTTGGGAGAACTAGTGGTGCTGAAGTGTGTTTCCTGGAGTAGTATAAAGTCTGCCCCCTTTTTTTTGTAGTCAGTGAGTGCTAACTTACGTTTACATGGGGAGTTTAGGCCCTTAGTGTTGTGTGATATAAAAGTTAAAGGCATGATGATGCGCTCCAAATGTAATGTTCTGATATGTCGGACCTCTACGGAGCCGTTTCTGTTCCTCTGCAGTACTCAGCTCTTTGTGGGGCTTCAGTGGGGGACCACTTATGGAGACAGTGTGGGGTGGGATAGAAACACTGGGTACATGTGATACAGTGGGGAAAGAGAACACATAAAACACATACAGCAGGGTGGGAGAGTAGTCGGTGGCATGGAACAACTTTCTCTCCCTTGCCTGTGGGTTGGTGGACCCCTGGGTCGCGCCCTCTGTCTTCTGCCTCCTCCTCAGGGCCGTCTTGATCCACCTCTTCCCCAGGACTTCCTCAGGATCTAGGGCGACTGCCCCAGCCCGAGAGTCGACACGCACGGCGACTTTGGGACCGCCGTCCCAGCCGGCAGTTCATTATCTTTATTAGTCCAAACTGTATTGGTAAACATATTCAGTCACAAACAAGTCAATGAAAAACCTCAAATGCACAAACCTAACCTTTAAACTATAAGTGTATCAACGTGACCTTGCCTCCCCTTCAACTCCTAACTACTGTGCCACTTGGAAAAGCTGATCCTTTTCTTGCCCTATGTTATTCCCTTGGTTCCCCCCGTGCCTTTATGGTGTGTCCCTGTCCCTTCTGAACTTTGCTACTAGTGCTGTCCACCGCTATACTTTTTCTATGTTTCCTTCTACCTCTCTCTTTCTCTGGGTCCTTCTACTCTCTCTTCCCCTAATCCTCCTCTCTCTGCCCCTAAGCCCCTTCCTCGTCTTCCCTCTCCCTCCCTGTTGCCAGCTCCCTTATTCCTCTTCCCCCCCCTCCTGGTCTTGCATCTAACTCCCCTGCCAGCTCCTTAATATCTTTCCCCCCCCTTCCCTATTCCTTCTGACCCCTACTCCCCACCTCCCGTTTTGTTGTTCCCCCTCTCCCTTGTAGCCTGACCTTCTCCTCTCCTGCCTCTACTCTGTGAGGTCTCCTGTACTAGGGCCGGTTCCTCTGTCTCTTCTATCTTCCTAGCTTAATCCCTCCTCCCTCCCCTGCTGCCGCTCGTTGCGTCCAGGGTGCTTATCCGCTTCCTTTCCGCCTCCATCCGCTAGGTTCCGCCCCTTCCAGTTCATCCTCGGCAGTCGCCATCTTGGATGTGGCTCTGCTCCGGACTCCTGTCTCTCTCGCGAGATGTGGTGCCTCCTCCCCTCCGACGTCATCCGTCTCCGCCTCTTTCTCAGTTGGACTCCGGAGCTGCTCCAAGATGGCCGCTAGTCTCTGAGTGCTGCCGTCGGGCTTCAAGGTAAGTGTGGCAGGATTTGATTCAGGTCTGGGCGCCTCAGGACACTGTTAGGGATGTAGCTGTTGGGGATGTCGTAGGGGAGACCACAACGGGTGGCCTGTTCGGGCGGGGAGGGGGGTCAACTTTAACTGTAAGTGAGCAAGGTGTCCCAGATAGTCATTTTAATGGGGGCTGCGGGTCTGTCTGTTTCTATCAGATCTACCTGCCTCGCGCCATGATGGGTCTGGTGCTGATCTGCCTCCCGCCATTTCTTCTGGGATCTTATCCTGTAGGCCCAACTTTGTGAGGAAGTCCCCTCCTTCCTCCGCCCTCCGTATTGTCGTGGATGACCCGTTTCTGGAGACCAGGAGGCCGAACGGGTAAATCCAGCGATATTTAACCCCTTCATCCCTGAGGATTTTTGTAATTGGGGTAAGTTGCTTCCTTTTCAGCAAGGTGGTGGGGGAGATATCCTGAAATACCTGGATTTTATGTGATTCAAAAATGGGATTGTTACGAGTCATTTGGCAAAAGGATTCCTTTATTTTGAAATAATGGAAGCGAGCAATGATGTCTCTCGGGGGGTCTCCCTGCTGTGGCCTAGATCTTAGGGCTCTTTGGCAGCGATCTAGTTGGAGCTCCTGTGTTGACTTGTCGGGCATAAGCTGAGTCAGCCACCGACCCACAAAGTTTTCCGGATCGGGTTCTTCCTCTGAGACCCCCCGTATCCTAACATTATTGCGTCGCTCACGGTTCTCTGAGTCTCTGAGTCCTCCTGCTTGTCTAGGAGGTCTCAAATGGTGTCTTTGACCTGAGACAGTTGCCTGTCCGTTTTATGTAGGGACTTGATGGTGGAATCTAGCTTCTTTTCTAGTGAGTCCGTGCTGGCTCCGATGCTGCCAATGTCTGCTCTCAAGGCAGCGACCTCTGATTGCAGGCATTTTTTGATGTCGGCACAGAACTCCTGCATGTCCCGTCGTCTCATGATCTGGTTCCCACGATCATTATCCCCGTCTTCCTCCGAGTCTGATCCGCTTGGCGGGGGGCCCTCATGGCTTTTGGCGCACGCCTGTTCTCCCTTCCCAAAATAATCGGTAAGAACCGTTGTCGCGCATGCGCATCCGATGTATGTTTTTTTTAACCTTATCTAGTATGTAATCATACTATAGAAGTGTAGCCTAGTGCCCCTGGCAATAGCCTTCTACTGGCCTCAACACTATAAGTCCTGGTAAAAACAGGCAGTATTGGGGTTAAACTCCTGTGCAGGGCGTAGCCTGAACTGCAGCCTGGATGTAGCTATGTTGCCTTATCCAGGGGCAAACCTAAACCGGCAGTTTGGAATATCATACCTGTGGAGGGTACCGACTGGGCACATGTGTATGCTGTGATGCGTGTCAGTACCTAGACCTGCCCTGTTATGGGGCGAGGTTACAAGCCCTTCCCACTTGGTATAAAAGCTGACACTCTACCACATTGAGGTGGGGATGATGAGTCAATGTGATACCATTTTCCCTACAAGATGGTCAAGGACATTAGGAGGATCTTTGGGGGTATAAAGCCCCTGGGGTCTGCTCCAGGGCTGGAGGAAAACATGCTGTTATGCTATAAAGCTACTGTTGGACCCACTATGAGCTGTGATTATTGGAAAGGAGTATTGCCTGTGGGGACCATCCTATATCCTACTTCCAGCAGGATCCTCGTGGGATGGAGGCACTGCACAGTAGAACAAAGAGAAAACCTGCCCTGTTGCTGCTCCCAAACTACAACTGTGCAGCTACTCAGACCTCCTGAACAGTAGGTGAGCTAAAGTACCCTGGGAAAACACCCATGTAGTGGCCAGATCTTCAGTGAGGGGGGGGAGGGGGGCAGGAAACAGGTGCTACATTTGGAGGTGCTGCTGAGATGAGCAACAGGGGCAGCACATTATGGCTGGGAGACCCGCTGAAGGAGAAGTGAATGGGGGCACTTACCATATCCAGGCCCAAGCGTTCCCAGGCAGTTGGAGCGGGGTACCTCCGGATGGTGCCCGCTCAAGATGCAACCTCACCCACTGCCGCATGAGAGGTGCCGGACAGCACTATATCAAGGCCATTGTTTTACCTTGTCCAGGACAATTAGCAGAGTCTGAGAGGTGTCTGAACCACATTGAATAATTGCCAAGTCCCTTCTACTTTCAAAGGCAGAGATGTGTCTGAAACACACCGTATCGTGCCAGGTGCCATGGTGAGTATGCCTATAGGGCAGGCATGCACAACATATATGCGGCCCGCCCGGCCTCTCTGTGCGGCCCGCGGGCCGCATGCAGCCCGCCCGGCCTCTCTGTGCGGCCCCCAATGAGATTTAAAAAAAAAAAAACTTTAAAAAAAAAACTTAAAGAAAAAAAAAAATTGCCGCGATTCTCCACGGTCCCTGGGGTGATGTGAGGTGCATTGAGGTGAGGTGCAGGGGGGTGAGGTGCATTGAGGTGAGGTGCAGGGGAGGTGAGGTGCAGGAAGGGTGATATGAGGTGCAGGGGGTGAGGTGCAGGGGTGATTGGAGGTGCAGGGGGGGTGATTGGAGGTGCAGGGGGTTATTGGAGGTGCAGGGGGGTTATTGGAGGTGCAGGGGGGGTCATTGGAGGTGCAGGGGGGTGATTTGAGGTGCAGGGGGGGTGATTGGAGGTGCAGGGGGGGTGATTGGAGGTGCAGGGGGGGTGATTGAAGGTGCAGGGGGGAGTGATTGGAGGTGCAGGGGGGGTGATTGGAGGTGCAAGGGGGGTGATTGGAGGTGCAAGGGTGGTGATTGGAGGTGCAGGGGGGAGAGTGATGTGAGGTGCAGGGGGGAGAGTGATGTGAGGTGCAGGGGGGGAGAGTGATGTGAGGTGCAGGGGGGAGAGTGATGTGAGGTGCAGGGGGGAGAGTGATGTGAGGTGCAGGGGGGGAGAGTGATGTGAGGTACAGGGGAGAGTGATGTGATGTGCAGGGGGGGAGAGTGATGTGAGGTGCAGGGGGGGAGAGTGATGTGAGGTGCAGGGGGGAGAAGGATGTGAGGTGCAGGGGGGAGAAGGATGTGAGGTGCAGGGGGGTGGGATGTGTGTTTGTGGAGAGGGAGTATTATGTGTGTGCGTGAGGGGGAGAGATGGGGGTATGAGAGATAGATGGGGAGTATCGCAAAGGCTGATAGTGAGGGGTTATGGGGGAGATATGAGGATGATGATGAGAGGTGCTGGAGGAGAGATGATGATGATGAGTTTACCCGTGCGGCCCAAATTTTTTTTCTTTGGAGCATTTCAGCCCTTCTTGCTTTACGAGTTGTGCAGGTCTGCTTTAGGGGATGGTCTTGAAAGATAGCACCCCATGTTGGACTCTTTGTTTAGTGCCTTTTATGTCGCTACGTTCCAGGGTTGAGAGGTGCCTGAACACCACTGTATCAGCCGAGGCAGCGCTGCAGCTCATGCCCCAGGGATGATGTTACTTGAAAGAGAGAACCCCCCTCGATGGGACTGCATTGTGTGCCCAAATCATTTGTGCTAGATCCGCGAATGGGATAGGGTGCTCAAGCAGGGACCTGACGTGAAAGATAGCCCCCCCCCCCACATTGGGAGTATCCACTTGCAGTTGGGGAGGAAGAAAGTGCCTGTGGATGCTACATAAGCATTACAACTAATAAGCTCCATGAAAAAAGTTGTGTTTTTTTTTTTTATAACTTAAATTTTATTGAATCAAGACAGCATAAAATACATTACAGAATACTTTTGTCTTGTATGCAAACAATATTTTAACAATTATATAAGTAACAACGAGGCCCTGCTGTGCTTCGGGACCCGGTCTTCCGGGTACTTTGGTGTGGACTATATAGTCCAAGCCGACTCTACTTAAATGGACAAACAGACACATATAACTCAACTTAAAAGGGGAGACAATACATACTCACAGAAAAAAAAAAAAAAAAAAAAAAGGAAGGTTGAGGCGGGATGGGGAGGGGAAAGGGGTAGGTTGGGGGTGAGGTAGGGGGAGTGCGTTGGTAGTAGGTGCGACACGTGGCTCCGTGCTAAGCATCACAGATGTTTGCAAGCTGAGTCGTCTCTCTTATTACTTATGTTATAATGTTACTATAAGGGGTCCTGGGTGAATAGAATACTTCCTGTAAGCCCCTCCCAAGGAGAACGCACCTACTGTTATCAGAGCCATATTGAGGACCTCTCAATCCCCGGGATATCTGTCTGTGCCAGCCAAGGCGTCCAGACTTTTAGAAAATTGTCACCAGTATCATTAACTAAACTCGTTAATTTTTCCATCTGGCAAATGAACCAAATTCGATTCCGAATCTTTGGGATGGTTGGAATATCAGATTGTTTCCATAATGCTGCGATCTCGCACCGCGTTGCAATTGCGAAATGGGCAATTAGTTTGTTATTTGTTTTGGAAAGGCCCGTCAATGGCCTGTTCAGTAGGAACAACCACGGGTCTGGGGGAATGGTGAGATCGAACAGTCTCTGTATCCAATGTCTAATCGCCTCCCACAGTGGAGAGATCCGTGGACAAGACCACAGCATATGTAACAGGTCGGCTGTTCCTCCGCACTGGCGGGGGCACAGGGGAGAGGAACCCGGCACAAACCTTGATAATTTCAGTGGGGTGAGGTACCATCGCATTAGGACTTTATATGCGTTCTCCTTGAGCGTGGTGCATATGGAGCTCTTCGCTGTGGCCATATATATGGCGCTCCATTCTTCATCTTCTAAGTTTTCTCCCAGATCTGTTTCCCATTGAGAACGGAATGAGGGTATCTGCTGCTCATGTTCACCAGAACTGATCACTTCTCCGTATAGCTGAGATGTAAGTCCCTTCGTGTCGGTCTCAGCCAGACAGAGCTTTTCGAAAGATGTTAATAGGGGGTATGGGGCAAGTTTGTTATAAAATGCCCTGATCTGGAGGTATCTAAAGAATTCTGAGTGAGGGATCTCTTTTTCTTCCCTGATATGGTCGAATGTTTTGATTTTTCTGTCGTGACCCTCCAGATCTCTAATCCGATTGTAGCCCCTCTGTCTCCAGATTGAGATATTACTGACTGATAGACCTGGAGCGAAATCAGGGTTATTCCAAATGGGTGTTGCCATAGAATGTTTTGTCGTAAGGGAATGCCGAAATTTCGTAGACTCCCAAATTGACACTGAGTTGGTCATCGAGGAGAGCGGCATGGCGGTAAATTTTCGCGCCGTTTTAGGTAACCAAATTAAGCTGCTCAGTTCCAGAGGTGCACATGCAGCATTTTCTAATTCCACCCATCTCTTTAACTTTGGGTTAGAATGCCATTGTACAATCTGACTTAATTGTGCCGCCTTGTAATATGATACCAGGCAGGGTACAGCTAGGCCGCCCGCCGCCACAGATCTTTTCATATTTAATTTACTTACTCTCGGTTTTTTACCTCCCCAGATGAATTTGGATATTTCAGATTGAAGTGAGTGCAAGTCCCTCCAGCTGAGTGGCACTGGGAGAGTTTGGAAGAGGTATAATAAACGGGGGAGTAAATTCATTTTGACACTATGGATACGTCCAATCCAGGATATCCTTTTGGATGTCCACTTCCGTAAATCAGATTTTAAGGTCCGAATCAGGTTGGGGTAATTTGCATTGTACACGTCTTTTACAGTTTTGGTGATGTGGACACCCAGGTATTTTATGTGGTTTTGTTGCCAATTAAATTTGAAATTTAATTTTAGTAATTTCTCCATGTGTCTAGGGAGGTTGATGTTGAGGGCTTCCGATTTGGATTGATTGATTTTGAAGCCGGAGACCTTAGAAAATCGATCTAGTAGGTCGAAGAGGTTTGGTAGGGATGTAAGGGGTTTTGTGATAATCAAGAGGATGTCATCCGCATACAGGGCCGCTTTATGGGTCTGGGAGTATGCGTTAAACCCTGAGATGTCTGGGTTTCTTCTGATTTGTGCCGCCAGTGGTTCGATACATAGGGCAAATAAAAGCGGGGATAATGGGCAGCCCTGTCTCGTGCCACTCTTTATTTGGAATGGCAGAGAGGGGTAGCCTTGGTGTATGATCCTGGTGGTGGGGCCAGAGTACAGCGATTGAATCGCCTCACTCACCCGATCTCCAAAGCCAAATGTCGCAAGCGTCTCTTTTAAATATGGCCAGTCTATCCTATCGAAAGCTTTTTCTGCATCCAGACTTAACAACATGCTTTGAGTTGCCTTACTATTTGCCAAATCCAACAGATCAATAAATCGTCGTGTATTATCCGCTGCTTGCCGGCCCTTGATAAATCCGACTTGATCTGGGTGTATAAGTCTGGGTAGGATGAGACTAAGTCTAGTTGTGTTTTAATTATGCTGTATGTGTGCATGTTTGCCTTGATTCATATTACCTCTTATTAGAAAAGGAAACCCTTTGTTAAGAGAGTGCATCTAATATGTAACTGTGTAACTATGTAACTATGTAACTATGTAATTAAAAACAATAATAAAGGGTTTCCAAAGAGATGCAAAATAGATTATACTTTCCATAATAAAATGTATCTGGGATGTATTAACCTAACTGCGTTAAAAAGTTATACATTTATTAAGAGACAGAAAGAATTCAATAACAAAATAAAACGTAATTTTTAAAAGTATAAGATCAGAGGGTGATGAAACCACAATGTGTACTGGTCCTGCACCTGGCATTAGCCACGCTGGCTATATGTAAGTCCAGGAGGCAGCATTTGGCTGGGGAAGCAGCCCTTACAGTAACTGCCAGAATCTGTACCTGTAACAGGTGCTCGCCACAAACTGGACTTAACTGCGAGGCCGAGGTGGGGATATAGAAACAAGGACCTGGAACTGAGATGTTGCGTCCGGGATGCAGATTCATAGTCATGAGTATCCGTGTCATGGTTGGAGAAGTGAGGAATGTAAATAGGCTTGTTGTGGTGAGTGGTAGGACAGAGTATGGATCATTGGGATCACTAGCCGTAGTCATGGGTTGGAGAGAGTATGGATCGTTGGGGTCACTAGCCATAGTCAAGGGTCGGAGAGAGGTGGTTGGTCATATACTGCTGCGGCCGAGTTTATTCGAGCATTTGCCCGTTCTCGGCCGCAGCAGTAACCTGGCGCGCGCCAGAGGGTGCCGGGCGCGCGCCGAAGACACGGAGGAGCGCCCTCCGATCGGGGCTTTCTCCCTCCCGCTGCCGGGTCCGCCGGGTCCCCCGGAACCCCCTGCCGCCATCCCCCACATCGTGGGACACCACGGGGAGCCCTGGATGCGCGTGCAGGGGGCGCAGGCACCCGATGACACGCGGCACGCTGAGGGAGTGCGGCTAGCATGCCGGGGCATCCCCAGGCTTGCGGAGCTAGCCGCACTCAAATAAAATGTGCCGCCTCTGTACAGGAGCCAGGTTTCAGGTAAAGAACTGCAAGATAAGAACAGCAAAGAAAGGCAGAACAAGGCACAACAAGGCAAGGCATGACAAGGCAAAATAGTGTGCTTGCGACCAGCACGACGTCATAAGTAAAATACTATTATGATATGTTAATTTGCAGAGGAAATCGCTGAGCCTATAAAGGAGGAACAGGCAATAGCTGGAGAATTGCACAGCAGAAGCTGAAACTAGAATTAGAGCCCTAATTCGTTGCTGGGCGGGGTCTGCACAGCATGCACTGATGAGGAACCAGCAACAGCAAGGTATAGATCAAACTCTGGAGTGTAGCCTGCACCGATCCTCACAGTTTTGGCCCTGGTGTGCTCCCGTATCTGAGTAAAGTTCAGCCACGCTGTGGCCACTGGGCAGGTGCCTGCATTCATCTCCCAATGGGCCTTAAGTGGGGTGCTCTGCTCGGTATCCCCCCATGGATTTTCTTGTAAACTCAACCTCCCCATTTTGTGCACATTTGTTATGATTTACAGGTGCACTTGGTTACCGGTATATGTTAATTTTGACTTATAGACTGCTTTCTCAGGTTGATCACACAATTGTTACCAATCAGATGTGTTGTATTGATTGGCTATATTAAACAGATAGCTACATGCAGTAGAAGGGATTTCATGCCTCCTGTACAACCTATATAAACGAGATTGCACAAATAATAATAGTGCCTCCTTGTGAAACCACAGTTATAACTGTGTAATCCCTATATCAGCAGAGGTGGCCCCTATTTTCTTCTAACCCAGTACAGTGAGGTCACCCATGTTCTGTTAAACTTTTATTTAATGTTACCTGGCTTCACTAACTCACAGCCCTCAGTAAATATTATTACATTGTGCTTGAAGTGCTT
Source organism: Ascaphus truei (assembly GCF_040206685.1). Taxonomy (NCBI): domain Eukaryota; kingdom Metazoa; phylum Chordata; class Amphibia; order Anura; family Ascaphidae; genus Ascaphus; species Ascaphus truei. Next base: position 61,534,728 of record NC_134486.1, read on the forward strand.
TCAAGGTTGCAAATACAAATCAACAAAATAGATATTCCACGGAGGTACAGATTTAACCTTTCAGTATGGCTCACCGTCTGTGGGAAATTCTAGAGCACATCGGAAACACTCGCAGCACAGTCCATAGCAGGCTGTATTGGCCCATTGGATTAACACAGAAGGGGTCCATGCATTTGAATGGGACTCACGCTGCTCCTGTCTGTAAGAGACGTGCACTGAGTGATACTGAATCAGTCACTATACCTTTGTGCCTCTAACAGGCTATCGAAGGGCTTTTCTTTTATTTTTATAACAGATTATTGTAGCAGGGGGTCTCCGGAGCTCAACCACTTTAATTTCAGGTCCGGAGACCCCCTGCTTCCTGAGTTACAGGCCCCGTTATGGTGTGACGGTACCGCCGTCATGTTTAAAATCTCAAGTGTCACGGCCCTCATGATCAGGAAATTTAAACAAAGCAGGGGGATATCAGCACCCAAGAACAGGTTATGTACCTCTGGAATAAGGGGCCCCCAAGGCTGAAATTAATGCGATTCTGCTCCAGAGACCTCCTGATACAAAAATATGTTATTAAAATAAAATAAAAGCAGCTTCATTACCTTAGCGGCTAGCCTCTACGGCAATGATAGGGTTAGGCCAGAGTACCTTGTTTAGTGGTGCTAGAGGAGGTGCGTGAAGGGGATAGTTTCCCCAGGGTCGATGCTTAGGCCTACCGGGAACATTGTGGGAGGAGTTAACCCTTTCATTAACTTATCAGTAGAAACCGCTCTGCTAATGAAAGGGTTAACCCCTCCCACTACCCATCCACGAGGCCTAACCACCCACCCTGGGCAACTACTCCCTTCACCCACCCATTCTAGCCCCGATAAATATTAAAATACAAACACTAATACAATACATTGAACAACCCCCCAGCCCCCCAACCCATTACAGTACAGTAATGGGCAAAATTCCTGTTATCCAGATCTGGATAATAGCACATTTGCCCATTAAAAAATAAAAATCACCAAAACATTACCCAGCCAGCATATAGTAAATTAAAGTTGTACTTACCCCTGCCAGGATGGAGGCCATCCTCGTCCCCCTCTTCTTCAGTGGGCACCGACAGTAAAATGAAAAACCACAATGATAATTAAGGGGTTAACCCCCCTTCGCTACCCACCCAGGAGGTGTAACCTGGGGAAACAACCCTCACTCCCTCTACCCATTGATTGGCACAGTGGTACACCATGCCCATAATATGGCATGGTTTGCCACTATGGCAATGAATAGGCAAGCTGCAAATAAAAAAACAAGCACAAAATAAAAGACATTACATTTGAATTTAAAAAAATTACTATAAACCAATTGATTGGCCCAGTGGTACACCATGCCCATAATTGAGCATGGTTTTCCACGATGGCAATGAATGGGCAAGCCACAAATAAAAAAACAAGCACCAAATAAAAGGCATTACATTTCAATTAAAAAAAGAATGCCAATAAACCAATTGATTGGGACTGTGGTATACTATGTCCATAATATGGGCATGGTTTGCATCTATGGCAATGAATGGGCAAGCTGCAAATAAAAAAAACAAGCAGAAAATAAAAGACATTACATTTGAATTTAAAAAATGACAATAAAACAATTGATTGGCACAGTGGTACACCATGCCCATAATATGGGTGTGCTTTGCAACTACTGTATGGCAGTCAATGGGCTGCCTAAAAAAATACACAATTATATAAAATACAATCCATGTGTTTCTTACCTTTGCTGTCTTCACCCTCCGAATTCTACTCCATCAGCAACTCTTGACCAACGACGCTCTTGATCAAAAGAACTGCAGGATTCAAGGCGGATCCAAATTTGCAAAAAAAAATTCTTCCATCTCTACTGAGGAGTTAAATAGCAAAGTAGACCTATCTTTCTGTAAAAAAAAAGTCTGAGTGATCCTCAGCAATCAGCAGATACTACTAGTGTTTTGTCTAGATTATGTTTTTTCCTTGCAAATGAAAAGAACTGTATGTCAGATAAATTACATTAAAGCATTTTTTTGCATTAAAAAGTTATGAAAACCAATCAGTAACAAAAAGGAATATTAAAACTTGGGAATTTACGGAAAAATAAACTACGGTATAGTATAATACAGGTACAGTATGTCCTGAATAATTTCTTTTAGAAATCATCCTGATGATTTTCAATTAAAAATCTAAACAATATGGTGAAATGGAGGGAATTATATAAAAAGAGCTGATTTTGAATACTAATATTAATAATAATAAATGTAATAATAATTAAATAAATATAGTCATGGTTAAATTATTTGGTCCAATCTAGATTATTCATTCTGTCTTTTGAAGGTAAAGTTGCCTACTTCAGAACCCAGGACCAGGACAAATAATTTTCTGGTACCCGGTGTTTGGTGTTTCCAGCATCTAACAGCAGGTACAGTATATCCCCGACCTAAAAAAAATGCTGTTTAAAATTCCCCTTTCCCCTCATTAAGTGTAACATACTACTGAGGATAGGAGGTAATTTTTACATAAAATCGACACAATGCATAATCACTGAGCTTTAAAGATCCCCATTAGCACTTAATAATACATTAACAGAGGTTAACATATCGTTAAGACTTTGACAGAGTTCTGAGGATCTACCCCATAGCTCCTTAAAAACCCTTGGGTGCATGCAATTGGGGCCAGGTGCTTTATTTACTTTAATTATATGAAGTCACTTATGCACTTGTTCCTCAGTTAACCAGTTGTTCATTAATATAGAGCTGTGGTTTCCAAACTTTTTTTGGTTAAGGAACCCATTAATTATGTTGTGAAATGCTGCAGAACCCCAACCCTCTCTGATAGCACATCTGCTATTAGATGCCTACTAAATTCTTCTGTATTTGGTACAATTTTCAAATGATCAGAAGGTTGCAGGGATCCCTTTAGGGATGCCTGCGGAACTCAAGGGTTCCTAGAAACCCTGGTTGAAAAACACTGATAGAGATAATGGCTTCCTGCTGTGGCAATATTTTTTCAATTGACCCCTCCCTGGTAAATACAGAGGAAAGTAATATATTTAAAACATCAGCCTTTTCCTTATCTCCAATAATGTATCCACCCATTTCACGCTGAAAGTCCTATTTTCTCTTTTCTAATCTTTTTATTATTAAGGTACTTGAAGATCTTTCTAGTGTTGATCTTACTTTCTATTGCAATACTAGTTCTGTTTACATTTTTTGCTAATATGATTGTCCTTCTACATTTTTCATTAACATTCCTTATCATTCTGATATCATGCCTCCATCCCCTCTGACTGTAAGAATCTAAGGGGTCTATTCAGGTTGCTTCGATAAGTGACTAGGGAAAACACTCAATCTTAATACTATTAAATACTATTAAGAAAGGGAGGACACCAGTCTCAAACAAATACGTATTTGTATTTCAGCGTACATATACAAATAAAGTGAAACGTGCAATAAATTACATTAATATACTAAATAGAAAATGCTACAGTAAACACAAAAATAGAAAAAACTTACATGGCTGACACACTTACCCAAAGAGTAACCTCAGTGTGCACAATGTTATTTTGTTTCGCAAACATATACTATATCATTTTTTATGTATACCTTCCAGTTTCAACACCAACAGGAAAGTGTGCTTATCTAATTACACCTACATTTACATTAAAAAACTAGCTATCAGCCAGCATTCTCTTAATTACCTTATCGGGTAGTAATCACTATGGTAATGGTTACCATTCCCTCCCTCCCATACCCATCCGGGAGACCTAATCACCCTCCCAAGGGAAACTACACCCACCCCCAACTTCTCTATCCCCGTCACCCCACACACAAATGGGCAAAAGCCCTAGTAGCCAAATATGGTTAATAGCACCTTTGCCCTTTTGTGATGCCTTAAAAAAATCAGCAAAAATATAAAATGATACACAATTATATAAAATACACATTAAAATAATAAAAAAAAAACAATAGTCAAGAAACCCATTCATTGTCACAGTATTTACCTCTGCCCTCAACGGTAGTATAGGTAGGCACATTGGCAATCAATGGGCACCCTAAAAAAACATTATATTAAAAACACATTACAATATTTAAAAAAAATAGCCAAAAAAGGCATTTTTGTCATTGTGAATATCTATACCCTCAACGGGGGCACAAATAGCTCCATTGGCAGTTAATAGGAACCTAAAAAAATACACAATTAAATAAAATACAATTAAAGTGTTTCTTACCCTTGCCAGGATGAAGGCTCATCCTCTTCATCCAACTGCGGCACCAAGAACTCTTGACTCACGAAGCCATGATACTCAACTTGAAGTTCAGCATTATCCGCAGAAGTCGACTATACTCAATTACTTGAAGTGGAATCAATGGTAAGTGGATCTTCTTATCTTATTTATTTTCTTCTTTCTTCCCTTCTATTCCTTCTTGAGGAGCTCCAGGAGATGTTGACTCGCTTTCTTATTCCTGTCAAATGAGATGTGACAGGCCTTATAAAAGTTCTTACAAAGATTCAGGGAGCGCAGATAACCAATAAAAACATAAAAGAAAAACACAAATAGTGCAATACTGTCTCATACCAGGAGCATGTACTAAAACTCCATAGAAATGTGCACACACATTGTTTAAAAAATTAACAAGCCTTTTGTCCCAAGGGGAGTCTTTTAAAATCGATATTTTCAAGAGAGTCAGCTTCAGCACAGTATATCCAGCGATGCCACACGAACTCACAAACCACATAAAAAGAGATAGGCAGGTTAGTGTAGATAGTCACAATATAATTGCACAAACACAGGATTAAAAAGGGCAACTTACATAGTGACCCTATGCAAGGGCATTGTACGACAGGCAACTTGAAGGTATCTGGCGATGTAGGTGAATGTCCCGCAGAGGGCAAGGCTTCTGCACCAGAGCTGATGCGCTGTCAGCTCCTTGCGATGACTCTGTAGCCAGCACTTCCGCGTTCCAGACCTCACGTGGTCGCCGTCCGCATGCGTCGACGTCGACCCCTGGAAACCACTCACTAGCTTGCCCGCAATCAGGACTCTACGCAATTGCAAAATTGCATCGTCAGGGGTCCTTGATTACGTGACACTGGTAAATGTCTTTAAATGCTGTCATCTAGCCAATCAAAGCTGTGTAAATTATACAGCGTAACATTAGTGGTTGTAACTGGCAGCATATCCTAACAATCTGTCTTTGAATAGATCAAAGATAATAATAAACCTACTTTTAATGGCTAATAATAAAAAATACAATAACATACATAATCACATCAGTATTAAAAATTGTGACGCATTTAACAAGAATAAAAATGAATAAATGACAATCCAAAACAATAGCACATAAACCAAAAAGTACGTATCATCTGATCGTGAAGTTGATGTCTATGGAGACAGAAAGCCTCAATTAGTAATATTCCATAATCTGTACATATCGTTAATGACAGTCAGTAGGAAATACTACTGTAGAGATGTCACAAGTCTGTAGGATATGTTAAATAAATGATACTGTATTAAACGCCTGGCTTTACTATGACTCTGCAACAGTGATAAAATAAGAATTGTGTAAAAATGTATAATATAAATAGGAGGCCTGAAGGCAATAAATGCCAATCCAAGAACTAGCTTGAGGGGGAATGAGACTTGTGAATAGCATACAAACAAGGAGTGACACAGGGTCATAGAGTACACCCCTGTAATGGCAAAGCGCAATTTAATAATAGTAGCAGTTCCAAAATACTAATATTGTATGGTCTCACCTAAAAAAGGAATGCTTGGTTGTGCAATAAAACAACTAATTAGGTCCCGATGAGTGAGTCATATTTTAAAGAATATGTTTACTTCTATTTGAGGTGACAATGTTACTAGAGGTGTACTGTACAAATGTAATTTTTTTTACAGATTTTCTGTAAATGTGTTTTTTGCTAAATGTTCACAAAAGTAAGCTAAATTGCTCACCCTACGCGTTTCGCTCTGTTAGAGATTCCTCAGGGGTTAATTTTGGTTTCCTCCTTCTCCTCTCTTTTATTTCCTAATGTTCCACCGGCACCAGGGACAGCGTGACGTCTCATGCTGGTGTACGTTGATGATGTCATGACCCATGGCACACATCAATGATGTCATGACGCACCGTACATCAAAACAAGCAATGTCGGCATGGCAACAAATGCAACCAGGCCGCGCTACAGAGAATGGCCCCAGGCAGCAGGAACAAAGTACAAACGGCAGTAATATACAGTACAACAAATAACAGCAGCAATAAACAAACAAATTATAAACATTAAACAAAACAGTTCTTTCATGGTAAAGGGAAAAAATGTCCCAGAGGGGGTTTAAATAATGATCTCTAAAGATAAAAAGAACAGAGTATTAGAACAAAGAATATTAAAACTTAACAGATATAGTTAAGTAATTGTTGTGGATACTATACTTTAGATATTTGTTCTACGCCAAAAATTGGACTGTAGCAGCATGTAAATTGAAATTGAGAAGATGGCTAGGATTATTATTAATATATAACTTATGTAGCCCTGTGTAATTTTGGGGTTACATGCCTCTCTCCTCCTGTGCAGTAAACCCTGTTAAGAGGGCAGGTTTGCCAGGAGTAATAATGAGGTTTGACCTCATCCCCTGTGAGGTGTAGTGTGTAGCAAAGGAAGTGACAGCATGCTATGTGTCCACTTACAGTGACACAGGGGTGGTGCCTACTGGAGCTATATATTACGCATCACTTCCTAAAGTTAGTGTGTCTGTTCACTGTGTCAGTTGCAGTGTTCTGTGTGATGAGCTGCACAGCAGAGTTGCAGTGTGACGATCTGACCCAACACAGTGCCAGGGCTCTGGCAAGGATTGTGGCCCTCCCTTAGGGGAGAGGTGGGCAGACTATCCTCTTACTCTATTAGAGAGTTAGGGAAGAGCAAGGACAGCTTCTAGGGCCCTGACTAGGAGTGGTGTCCAGGGACTTCCTTGAGGTGGGCAATCCTGAATATGTGCGGCTAGAGACCGGCCGCTATGATGGGCAGTCTGCCAGTGAAGATGTCAATAAAGATTGCCCTGTTTGAAAGAACCTTCTTGCCTGAGACTGGAGTCATTCAGGGAGAAGCTGCACCACGGGGTTCTCTTCCAGAGACTCCTCCCTGCTGTTGTGGGGACCTGGAAGAGATGAAGGCGCTGTACCAGAAGTGAGTAGTTCTCAGCATTCCCTCACGAGCCTGACCTGGTGTATTCCCCTATACCATCATGCGGGAGACTCAGGAGTCCTGTAAGCCAGCAGGTGCACCACACTACATTACATGTAACATGGGACAGTTTCCTCACATAGGGGCCAATATGAGATTTGGTGGGGGTACAACCGTTACATTTTTGGAGGTGCTGCTGAGATCATCAGGACAGGCTTTAGCTAGGCTGACTGAAGAAGGGAACATGTATGCTACCAGGAAAGTGCTGCGGAATGGAGGGAAGCCTAGGGGTAGTCAGGGGTAGCGTGGCCGCTCGCAAAGCACACCCTGGGTCTGATATGGATAAAGTAGATGTGGAGACAGGGCTATTGCTGTTCTAGTCACCTTGAGGCAGCTAGTCATAGGACGCCATGCCTCATGGAATAGCCTGGTTAACGCGGGTCAGGAACTCAGGGGAGGGTCTGCGCTAGGTGTAGTCAACAGTAGGTGACACCCTAAGTACTGCATGGGGAAGCCCAGAGTACTCTAGCCAGTAACCAGACTACTAACCACAGAGCACATACTAGACTGAGATCGTGTGCAGCATACACAGAAATAGATTAGCCTAGCCTGTGGTAGTGCATACATCTGAGAGAGACACACTGAGATACATGTAGAGGTGCACTGGCATACTTTATTGCATCGGAATGGCGTCTGCCCAGCAGAGGAGTACCATGTGCGATTGCAAAAGAAAAGTAAAAATGGCGACTATAAGTGATGATGTCCCACGCGGTGCGGAGAGTCCAAAATGGCGGTTCGTGCCAGAGATGGGAAGCGCACGTGCTGTGTGCACAACGGAAGTACAAAATGCAGGTGACTTTTGCAAGTTTGCTGTGGAGTGGTGCGAAAGCAGTAGCCGCGCTTTTATTGTCCTGCCTAAATTCCCGGGGTGCAACCCTGGAGGATAGCTGTGAGGACATTGCGATTATGTGTGAGAATGCTGAGGGAGTATCTGATTGCCAGGCAGTGATTACTACTCAAGTCACGACTGCTGCTAATAGGGATTGCAGAGCGATCCAAAATGGCGGCTCCCGCTTCCCTGGGAGACCGCGTGGGCTGTGTGCAGAAAATACTTTTGCAAGAACCTAGCCGGGAGAGGCGAAAGAAAGAACCCCACCGTGATCGGGGAAGTGGCGCGAAAGCCGTGGCCGCGCCCTCTTGGACTGTGACAGACTCGGAGCCGATTCTGGGTCATGATGTGAAGCTGTGGGAACCTCCTCTAATCTCCACCAGAGGGAGGGGTCCTTGCATCTGCCAATGGAAGACGGAACTGACTGAGGGAGGAGCTGGATATGCGCTTCCTGTCCCTCAGTTGCGACGAGCTGGTGAGCAAGAGAGACTGCAGTGCCGTGTGTCTCCCTTACCCAGCGCAACTACTAATTGTGTCATGGCGGACTTCGACATACACCCTTACCAGCTTCCAGGAGGCTTCCTATTAGTGAAGATGGGTGACAGAGAAATACTGCGATGCCTGTGCATGCAGTGCAGGCTACCGGGCGGAGAAGCCAGCATCACGGCGAGATGTCCACAATGTGGCATCCATTACTTGTGAGCCGTGGAGCCGTTTGTGCCTGGGCACGCCACGGAGGTGGTAGGATATACAGCCATGCTGATGGCTGGAGCCTTCCAAGAGTCAAGATAGAAGAGGTCGATCCCGGAGAATGGGGATCGCTACTAACGATGGTGCCAAAGAAGGATGACGCTGAGGCCTGCAACCGGAGCGAGAACCTGGAACTTCGCTGTCGGTCCCCTGCGGAGGTACCCTTACCGTCATCGGCGTCCGCCTCGTCGGACGATGAGAATGGAAGCCATGCATCAGTGGTGATGCGCCTATCATCGGGCCACTATAGCGTTGCTGAAAGTAAACAGAAGCTACTCACCGGTGGTCTCGAGGAGCTGAGTATCGAGATTCCCCGACAGCATGCGCTGGTGGGGGCGGAGCAGCGGAAGAGTCCCATGGCCGTGGCGACTCCCAGCGTGTCGGGAGAAGAGGACCTCATCGCAAGCCGGTGGAGTGGTGAGATACCCTCTTAGCTCCCACAGGCTCCGATGGAGGCGGCCGAAGAAAAAGGTCCGACCAAGGCCCAAGCGGAGCTGAGGAGTGACATCGAGTATCCGGTGCTGGATGTCGAAATGGAGGAGGAAGTTCCGGTGGGGGACCCCACCCAAGATGGCGCGTCTTCCCGCGAGAATGATGACGTCACTTCTGGTAGCCACAGTGGAGCTGACCGGAAGCATCTGTCACCGCCGCTGATCAGCACCAGTCTGTCCAGGAGGACATGGACAGATACCGGCAAGCAGTAAAGAGTCGGGGCAGTAAAAAGAATGGTGAGCCTGCTCTGCCCAATGTTACCATGGGTCGCAGCATAGCCAAGCTGTTGATCATGATCCCGCAACGCTAGGACACTTCCCCCTTCCCTTTGCCCAAGGCCACTGCCCCAATCCCTGTCCCTTTCACGTCTCCCTCAGGGTCCCGATCAAGCCAAGGATGGTCTGGGGAGTCACGGGAAACGTCGGAGGAACGGCCTGGGTCGGCCATGGACTGGGGGTACTGTTTTACGTCTGATGAGGGGTCGGGGAGAGAAGTACTACCTGCTGTGCCATCCCCGAATTTGAACCCCATTACTTATACACATATTGTAAGGGGAAGGCCAAAACGTTATGGGACGGCCACCCGTTCAAACACTACATCTGGTGTCTCTTCTGGTGGAGAGACCGAGGAGTCTGAGACTGCGTTAGTAGTAAAGAAGCAGTCCTCGGAGCATAGTACCAAGTGGTGGGCTCCGTTGTATGAGGGGTATTCTGAGTGGTTAGACTGCACCAGATTTATATTAATGTGGGGAGATGTAGTTGACCACTGGTGGGCTGTGGGTGAATACTCGGCTGAGGAACGCCATGAGGAGTTAGTGAGAAAGTGGGATGAAATTCAGAAGGGAATAGTCACCCCTAGGGGATCATCTATACTTTATGACATCATTGGCCCTGAAGAACCACTGTCTTGGGTCCTGCCAGGCAAAGCAGGGAATAAGAAGTTAGTGAGGATGAGCAGGGCTGAGAGGGCCATAGTAGCGCGGTATAAGCAATCGCATGGGTTGGAATATCCTTATGTTCCTGAACCTCTAATGCAGGAGATAGAGGACAATAGGAGTACCTGGCTAAGGGAAGCTGTGGAGGACTACCTCAACTCCAAGTCTAGCTATTCTGAGCACAGAACAGAGTCTAGAATATGCTATTTAATAAGGATTTGGTGTGTTGGGCGCAACATTTATATGAACAAAATGGAGTATAGACCAGAAAATGGGCCGCCTAGATCCAGTGATTGATCACAATGGGCGAGAAGTTAAGAAGCTTGACCCCAGACATTACTACTGATGTTTGGATTCTCCTCAGGAGTAATCTGTAAAGTATAATTCTGGATACAGTAATGCATTATGTGGAAATATGTATGATGTGTGCCAATGTATTTGTGGTATTGACATATTGTTGTTTTGTATATTTTTGCAGTTGCCCGCTTGAAGGAAGGCTCTGCAAATTTAGGACCAAGTGGGGACCATTGGATCCACCAGAGGGAGATTGTAGCCCTGTGTAATTTGGGGGTTACATGCCTCTCTCCTCCTGTGCAGTAAACCCTATTAAGAGGGCAGGTTTGCCAGGAGTAATCATGAGGTTTTCTCTCAACCCCTGTGAGGTGTAGTGTGTAGCAAAGAAAGTGACAGCATGCTCTGTGTCCACTTACAGTGACACAGGGGTGGTGCCTACTGGAGCTATATATTACGTATAACTTCCTAAAGTTAGTGTGTCTGTTCACTGTGTCAGTTGCAGTGTTCTGTGTGATGAGCTGCAGAGAAGAGCTGCAGTGTGACTGTCTGACCCAACACAGTGCCAGGGCTCTGGCAAGGATTGTGGCCCTCCCTTAGGGGAGAGGTGGGCAGACTATTCCCCTTACTCTATTAGAGAGTAAGGGAAGAGCAAGGACAGCTTCTAGGGCACTGACTAGGAGTGGTGTCCAGGGACTTCCTTGAGGTGGGCAATCCTGAATATGTGCGGCTAGAGACCGGCCGCTATGATGGGCAGTCTGCCAGTGAAGATGTCAATAAAGATTGCCCTGTTTGAAAGAACCTTCTTGCCTGAGACTGGAGTCATTCAGGGAGAAGCTGCACCAAGGGGTTCTCTTCCAGAGACTCCTCCCTGCTTTCATGGGGACCTGGAAGAGATGGAGGCGCTGTACCAGAAGTGAGTAGTTCTCAGCATTCCCTCATGAGCCAGTCCTGGTGTATTCCCCTATACCATCAAGCGGGAGACTCAGGAGTCCTGTAAGCCAGCAGGTGCACCACACTACATTACATGTAACATGGGACAGTTTCCTTACATAGGGGCCAATATGAGATTGGGTCGGGGTACAACCGTTACATTTTTGGAGGTGCTGCTGAGATCATCAGGACAGGCTTTAGCTAGGCTGACTGAAGAAGGGAACATGTATGCAACCAGGAAAGTGCTGCGGAATGGAGGGAAGCCGAGGGGTAGTCAGGGGTAGCGTGGCCGCTCACAAAGCACACCATGGGTCTGATATGGATAAAGTAGATCTGGAGACAGGGCTATTGCTGTTCTAGTCACCTTGAGGCAGCTAGTCATAGGACGCCATGCCTCATGGAATAGCCTGATTAACGCGGGTCAGGAACTCAGGGGAGGGTCTGCGCTAGGTGTAGTCAACAGTAGGCGACACCCTAAGTATTGCATGGGGAAGCCCAGAGTACTCTAGCCAGTAACCAGACTACTAACCACAGAGCACATACTGGACTGAGATCGTGTACAGCATACACAGAAAGAGATTAGCCTAGCCTGTGGTAGTGCATACATCTGAGAGAGACACACTGAGATACATGTAGAGGTGCACTGGCATACTTTATTGCATCGGAATGGCGACTGCCCAGCAGAGGAGTACCATGTGCGATTGCAAAAGAAAAGTAAAAATGGCGACTATAAGTGATGATGTCCCACGCGGTGCGGAGAGTCCAAAATGGCGGTTCGTGCCAGAGATGGGAAGCGCACGTGCTGTGTGCACAATGGAAGTACAAAATGCAGGTGACTTTTGCAAGTTTGCTGTGGAGTGGTGCGAAAGCAGTAGCCGCGCTTTTATTGTCCTGCCTAAATTCCCGGGGTGCAACCCTGGAGGATAGCTGTGAGGACATTGCGATTATGTGTGAGAATGCTGAGGGAGTATCTGATTGCCAGGCGGTGATTACTACTCAAGTCACGACTGCTGCTAATAGGGATTGCAGAGCGATCCAAAATGGCGGCTCCCGCTTCCCTGGGAGACCGCGTGGGCTGTGTGCAGAAAATACTTTTGCAAGAACCTAGCCAGGAGAGGCGAAAGAAAGAACCCCACCGTGATCGGGGAAGTGGCGCGAAAGCCGTGGCGCGCCCTCTTGGACTGTGACAGACTCGGAGCCGATTCTGGGTCATGACGTGAAGCTGTGGGACCCTCCTCTAATCTCCACCAGAGGGAGGGGTCCTTGCATCTGCCAATGGAAGACGGAACTGACTGAGGGAGGAGCTGGATGTGCGCTTCTTGTCCCTCAGTTGCGACGAGCTGGTGAGCAGGTTTGCCAGGAGTAATCATGAGGTTTGCTCTCATCCCCTGTGAGGTGTAGTGTGTAGCAAAGAAAGTGACAGCATGCTCTGTGTCCACTTACAGTGACACAGGGGTGGTGCCTACTGGAGCTATATATTACGTATAACTTCCTAAAGTTAGTGTGTCTGTTCACTGTGTCAGTTGCAGTGTTCTGTGTGATGAGCTGCAGAGATGAGTTGCAGTGTGACTGTCTGACCCAACACAGTGCCAGGGCTCTGGCAAGGATTGTGGCCCTCCCTTAGGGGAGAGGTGGGCAGACTATTCCCCTTACTCTATTAGAGAGTAAGGGAAGAGCAAGGACAGCTTCTAGGGCACTGACTAGGAGTGGTGTCAAGGGACTTCCTTGAAGTGGGCAATCCTGAATATGTGCAGCTAGAGACCGGCCGCTATGATGGGCAGTCTGCCAGTGAAGATGTCAATAAAGAATGCCCTGTTTGAAAGAACCTTCTTGCCTGAGACTGGAGTCATTCAGGGAGAAGCTGCACCAAGGGGTTCTCTTCCAGAGACTACTCCCTGCTTTCATGGGGACCTGGAAGAGATGGAGGCGCTGTACCAGAAGTGAGTAGTTCTCAGCATTACCTCACGAGCCAGTCCTGGTGTATTCCCCTATACCATCAAGCGGGAGACTCAGGAGTCCTGTAAGCCAGCAGGTGCACCACACTACATTACATGTAACATGGGACAGTTTCCTTACATAGGGGCCAATATGAGATTGGGTCGGGGTACAACCGTTACACTTATATTAGTAGTCTCCACATAAGAAGAGATATAAATTATGGATATTAGAGGAACAATTCATATAATTAAGATAATTAATGGATAATTAAGGATAATGATGAATTCTAATATTTTAAATACAAATTCAAGACAATTTACAAATAATTTAAAAACTATTTGGACAAGGGAAGTGACTATAGGAGGTATTATATAAATGTGATAATTAAAGTTTATTTTTGAAAGGTTTCAAAAGTTTATTTTATCTAATAAAAACCTTTATACAAAACATGCCTTAAAGAAATTCCTTTATATAATTGATTAAGGGTAAAAAGGGGCAAAGACTCGCATTCCAAGTGGTGGAGAGGACATATAACTCAAATTAAGTGCGAGACCGTTGTTAGGGTTTCTATACTAAAAAGGCCTTTATATTGAAGTCTATGTTTAGGCCTTTAGGGAACATTGTGTTCAAACGATGAATCCAGATTGATTCTCTGGGATAGTTGTAGGGTTCTATTGCCCCTTCCATTGATTTGAAAACCTGCTCTAATCCTAGATACTAGAGGCCTGTAGGGTCTGAATTATGTTGTTTCTTGAATTGCAGTGGTATGCTGTGGTTCTCCAAACTCAGGGTAATGTTTCTCAAATGTTCTAAAATCCTCACCCTTAGTGGACGAGTCTTTCTCCCTACATAGTATAATGGGCATGTTAGGACACAAACTACGTGGGTGCTCCTACAATTAATGAAACTTGTTATTTTAGAAGTGTTGCTCATCACATTAGACATGAAAGTGTTTGTTTTGTTATGACCAAATTTTCAGGCCTTGCATTCATTGGATTTCAAAAAGCTTTTTGACCTTTCTGGTATCCACATCTCGTTTCTATTCACTTCCACTTTTTTAGGGCACTGGGAGCTAGACTGTCCTTAAGACTTCATGCTTTAGGGAAGACCACCTGTGGTGCAGCTGGAAGAAAATCCCCCAGAACTGGATCTTGCTTCAACACAGCCAATGTTTACGCACAATGTGTATATATTTGCTGACTATTAAAACGTGTGATGAATGAACGTTTGAAATAAAACTCACGGATTCCTCCGTTCTTTAAGCGCTGGGTATACAGTAAATGTGAGGGAGACTCTAAGTGATTGCCTCTGCTTTCGCGGTCTGTCGGCATCCATGTGAAGCCTGTTGCTCTATCTCCGCGTGTCTGCAGTGATAACATTCTGATCCTTGTGCAGTCGGCACTTCTGGGTTCGTGTCACATGTCTCACGTCTCAGCGTGACATCAAACACCTCTCTGCAGCTGATCACAGCTGATCTGTGCACTCTCTGCTGTGCCGCTTAATTTGCTGTATACCTCCTGGCACCGATCACATACTCTCTGTCACGATCACGCTCCGCTCCACTTCAAATCACCCAAAACACCTCCTCTGTGCAGTTCTAACACTCCAGTAACCTCCTCACAATAAACGCTGTTGAAGCATCAGACGCTGAGAATTGAATCGTGGGACGTGAACCCGAAAGTGCCGACTGCACTAGGATCAGAATGTAATCACTGTGGACACACTCTTCTCCCAGCTCCAACTAACTTTTCCTGTCTGCACACAACAATGTTATCTCAAGGTCCAAGATTCTATTGAATAAAGATTAATTCTTAGAAACCCAATATCCCAATTTTTTTTACAAACAAAATTAAGCAATTTCCTAGCATTGTATATTTTTTCCTATAACAATCAGATTTTTTTCTACATTTAAACAGGAATGTTTCTTCTCACTATGAATTAGCATATGATTACTAGTGTGTTTATATTGGCCAAAAGCCCTATTAAAGGCCTTGACTAATAGGGCTACTATCTACAGTATTACTATAGAAGGTAGTCAGGTTTGTTGGAGATGGTGTATGGGGGGTTGGTGTTTGAGGAAGATGCTCCTGAGGAGTGAAGGTATGTCCCTCATGGAGGAGAGTGGGTAGGGGTTAATCAATTTTTGCTTTAGCGGTTAGTAAATCATTGCTATGCAATACTTTACAAGCGTTTTAGGTAACCAAGGGTGGTAGTGTTAGGAGATTTGGTGTCTGTGGTATATTTTGAAAGCCACGGACATCTAAGTGGTTAATGTTTTTTCTATCATATAGTTTTTACAGTAGTATGATAGAAGTATATGATTCCTCTCCCCCATTATTCGCTTGCAGTAATGAACCTATTCATCGGTGGAATTAATTATCCCATTGTTATCATTTTTAACTTGCATCTGGGCAAATTTTAACTTAATGTTAATGACTTTGGCCAGAACATTGCAGTTAAGGATACATGGAGTTTGATGTATTTTGCTCCAATTTAATCGCTCCACTCTCCCCCCCCTCCATCCCTCCCTGTTGCTCCTTTCCTTTGGGTACAGTATTGTCCTACCACTGTAAATTTACACTGATCACTTACGGGTATAGTTTCTGAGTGCTCAACCACCTATTTTTTGTTAGTTTTTTTGATGTTTCTAGGCCTCTAGACCTTATTCCCAAAAGTGCGATAGAACAGATTCGGCATTACTGCATGGACATACAGATAAAAATCAATAGGCTCAACGTCATCACACTTTATATTGTTGCTAAAGGATGCCTCTAGACAAGCATGGGAAAGTCCTTGAGCATACAGTAGCTGTGGCAAATGAGATTTTTTTTTGCCTTTTTCCCTAGTTCCACTATCTTAATAAAGAACCTCTCATGGAATCATGCTTCTTAATGTGGGCAACAACATCTAAAAAAAATATTTTGTAACAATATTCAGGGTGCAAAATACAAACTGGAAAAAGCTGTGAGCAGTTAGGAAGCTGTTTGCATACTTTATTGCTTGGATTTTACATTTAGTTGAATTTCTTGGCAGTAATACAGTGCAGTATGTAGCAGTAAATGTAAAAGATGCTGAGCCAAGAAGGTAACATTCAACTTTGGGTCAGTTGCTTGCAAATCCCTGGCCTGACTTTCTCCAGCTTGTGGGGTGCATGGCAAACCTTCTCAGAGGTTTAGCATTTTTAGCTTGCCATATAAATGAGAAAATTCAAAGAAGCTTTAACAATGATAGAATATCAGTCAGACACCTGTGCTGAGCACCATATTGCACATTTTCTTGGCATGCCGCCAATATCGTGAAAAAAGGTAGATTGTGGGACCTGTCTTTGAAATGCATTTTAATGATGAATTTAGCTGCCACATGGCCAGTTTTAAAGAATCCTGTTTGTGACTAATGACTAATGAAAACAGAAACTATCATTCGCACTCAGAAGAATTTCTAGACTACATTACTTTATTTGTATTACTGTGACTTATTGTACGTACACAATGAGAACAATATCTTACAGAGTGCAAAACTAATCTGAAAATTTATGTAACGGGTACCCCCCACCCAATCGCAGATAGGGACCATGTGGGGAAATCTACATCTATTACCAGCGTGGTGCAATACCTGTTAGGCTCACAGGAGGCCTGAACCTCCGCCACTGGGAGTCTGGGGGGTGTCCTGGAATGTATGCTTACAGCGCCTCCACCTGTGCAGGGATTCCAGGTGTATAGAATGAGCCCTGACACAGGACCCACAAATAGGAAACACATACAATGGAGTATATATATGTAACTGTTTACTATATGGGCAAAACAATAACATCACATCACATCTCATCACATCTCATCACATAATAGCAACACAGCCGTGTCACCCTTAACCTGGCCTCACTGGGCCACAAACCACACCACTATACCCAAGTGTCCCCATAGTCCAGCAACCCACCCACTAGGCATGATCAGCGCCTGTAAGGAAACTGGAATGTAGGGTACAGTTGGTGTACTTGTAGAAATACCTGCCCGGGCTCCTGCGCCCGGGTACAGCAACAACAGAAAAGGACCAGTCTGCGTCCAACGCTGAATCCGCAGCAATGGCATCCTCTCCCAATCCAGATAATATCACCACACAGATAGTCTTTATCTTAAGTGAAGCAGGTCTGATCCCAGACACACTAGTCACAATGCTCCCTCCTTGTCAGAGCACACAGCAGCATCTGTCTCACTGACTAAGCTATTGCTAAAAGGGTAAAATCCCTATCTTAGGGCCTCCCTACAAGCAGCTACACATCTACTGGTGAGTTGGGCCTAGCTGGGGCCTGGGGGTAACCTGGCTTAGTGTAAGAAGCCACATGCTCCTTACACATGACCTCCCCCTCTCTTCTCCCAGCTCCAACTAACTTTTCCTGTCTGCACACAACAATGTATCTTCTCCAGCAGGAGAAGCTGCAGCCCTGTAGGCTCCCTGGCATCAGGTGGCCTGTCTGCCTCTGTGCATTCTGGGGACTGTAGTCCTCCATGGCCCTCTTTAACATTGGGGCCGCGTGCGCGATGTCTAATGGCTGCCGCTACTCTCCACTGAGCCTGCGCAACTCTGTAATGGCCGCTGCATAGCCTCCCTGCCCCTGCGCTTGCTATTGGGGCCCTCTGCGCCGCGCATGCTCCTCTCTTCCTGTACTAAGATGGCCGTTGCGGCTATCTGCGCATGCGTGACCCTCCGCGCATGTGCGAGCACCAGGACCCCGAAGTCATTGTTCCCTTCCCCCACTGCCACAGAGGTAAGGCAGGGGGCAAGAGAAGATCAGGGAAACCCGTAGTGACCCCCTTACATTTATAACATTTTAATAAACGTAATCTTTAAGCCAAAATTATGTACCAGAATGCACTCAGTTTTTAATCTAATTACAGTTCCCCGTCATGGCTATCTGTGTGACCCTCCGCGCATGTGCGAGCACCAGGACCCCGACGGCGCCGGCCAAGATGGCAGTGCCAACCGGGAGAAGTCGCCGTTCCCTTCCCACACTGCCACAGAGGTAAGGCAGGGGCAAGGGAAGATCAAGGGAAGCCGGAGTGACCCTTACACTCTCCCCCTGGTTAAAATCCCAACATTCCCGCTTGGGGAACAGCGTCATACAGTACACAGTTACACAATAAAAACACAGTGCAAGGTATGTACAACATATCGTGTAGGCTCTATCATCATTGGTATACATCAAAATGGCATTAATGGTGCATAGCAGATAAACATTGGATCCCAGTCCTGGGACCATTTGAATTGGAACGCACGTGCTCCCAGGTTGACGAGAGCCGACTTTTTAGACTGGGTCCTGCACCGTAACTTCCTCTTCTTCTACTTCTACGTCCGGCGCCTCCATCGGAGCCTGTGGGGAGTAAGAGGGTATCTCACCACTCCACTGGCTTGCGATGGGATCCTCTTCCTCCGGTCTCTTCTCCGGCTATTCCTCCGACACACTTGGAGTCGCCACGGCCGTGGGACTCTTCAACGGTTCCGGCCGCACCAGCGCTTGCTGTCGGGGAACGTCAATGTACAACGGGCCCACCGCCAGGTCATGAGCAATCTCATCTTGGGCCCACGGGCCCACCGCAGAGCACGCGGCAGCATCTGGATACACCTCATGTAGGGCACACGGACCCACAGCAGGCCCTGTATCCACAGTAGATGAGGTACTTGGCACTTTAACTTCAGCTTCTCTTGAGTGGTCTGCCGGCTGGCGCATCACCATGAGCTGTTGGTTGCTAGAATCACTAAGAGAGGATGGGGGTAGAGACACCTTAGCCTGTGATTCCGGAATCTGTGGTTCTGGTATCTGCAGTTCTGAGTGTGGAACCGAGTCTAGAACCGGGGTACATGGACCCCCTGGAACATCTGTTATAGCACACAGGCTCAGTGTGGCCACAGCATCACAGCTCTCCATTTTGGTCAACGTAGCTTGAAAATCTTACGGTCTAGAGCTGAGTCTAGAACCGTGGTTAGAGCGCCCGGGCCCTCCGAAACCTCCGTGGTTGTGCAAGGGGGGTTAACAGCATCGATCCCCCCGGTGGAGAGGCCAATCGCACCTTTCTCTGCTGGTTCCGGCTCTAGACCTGACTCTGGAACCTGATCTGGAACGTGGTTAAAGTGCACGAGCCCTCCGAAACTTCTGGGAGGGAGGTAAATTGATCACCTGCATTGACTGGCCCAGTATTGAAGGCGATCACTTCTGTCTTGGTGGGTTCCGGAGTCCCCAGCAGCACTGGCTCCAGGAACTGTGCATCGAAGCCGAAACAGTAACGTCCCCAGATCAATTCGCAACCTGGGAAATCACATTTGGAACATGGAGATTTGAGACACTTCCTCCCTTCTACTTGTGCCACCAAAATCCCAGGTGGTAGCGGAGAGGGATCAAAGTCCTCACTACCAGGCATATTCAAGTCCTTTTGTAAGCATGGACACAAAAGAACGGTTACGTTCATTCTTCTTGTTCGCCAGGCTCTATACAACTTAGGGTGTGATTTACTGCATCCTGTACCTCTCTTATGGTGAACAGAAGTGGCTGATTCATATTGCGGGGGCGGGGCTCTGGTTTTCCCGCCAGTCCCGGACAGATTTTTGCAACATATTTTGGTGCAGGCTGGCAGTCAGCAGCACGTGTGCTCTCATGATTTGGCGGGAGACTCCATTTTAGGTGTGTCTCCCAATTAATATGCACAAGGAAAGGATTCTCCTGCATTGAGTGCACAAACATGGTAGAAATTTAGATGAACAATTTGACATACAAAAAAAAATTATAGGACACCCCAGGTCTGAGATCTCAACAGCGCCTTCAAAATGTAACGGGTTTCCCCCGCTCCCCCCCAGCCACAGATAGGGACCATGTGGGGAAATCTACATCTGTTACCAGTGTGCTGCAATACCTGTTAGGCTCACAGGAGGTCCGAACCTCCGCCACTGGGAGCCTTGGGAGTGTCCTGGAAAGTATGCTTACAGCGCCTCCACCTGTGCAGGGATTCCAGGTGTATAGAATGACCCCTGACACAGGACCCACAAATAGGAAACACATACAATGGAGTATATATATAACTGTTTACTATATGGGCAAAACAATAACATCACATCACATAATAGCAACACAGCTTGTCACCCTTAACCTGGCCTCACTGGGCCACAGACCCCACCACTGTACCCAAGTGTCCCAATAGTCCAGCAACCCACCCACTAGGCATGATCAGCGCCTGTAAGGAAACCAGTATGTAGGGTACAGTTGGTGCACTTGTAGAAATACCTGCCCGGGCTCCTGCACCCGGGTACAGCAACAACATAAAAGGACCCGTCTGTGTCCAACGCTGAATCCGCAGCAATGGCGTCCTCTCCCAATCCAGATAATATCACCACACAGATAGGGCCTTATTCAGAGAACATTCATAAAAAAAATCGCCTGGCAATGTAAAATGTTTTTTTTTTGGCCGTTGCTATCACGGTATTCAGAAAGGCTCGAATACCAGTGATAGCAACATGCCCAAAACGGGCACGTTGCTGCCAGTGAGAGTCTCGAGCCTCTGAAAAGGCAAAAACCAGCGATTCATTTCTTCTGCAGAGAGGGCCGCCTCTCCCAGCGGAAATGTCGCCCGAAATTTATTTATTTAAATATCCATTCCTTTAATAGTGTAGAGGTGCAGGGGGTCTCCGGAGCTGAACCACGTTGGTTTTATGTCTGGGGACCCCCTGCTTCCCGAGATACAGGCCTCTTTATGGGGTGCCGGTATCTCCTATGCAAGGAAATGTCCCGGTCACGTGACGCGTGATAGCGTTCCTAACCGCTATAGTTATTAAGGGGTTAACCCAGCCTGACCCGGGAGGCCTAAGCACCCACCCCAGACTGACTATACCCACCCTGTACCCATTGAGTAGTATAGTGGTACATCATACCCATATAATAATAATATGGGCATGATAAGCCTCTATACCACTCAATGGGCACCCTAATAAAAATACAGTAATACACAGGACACACAGTAATAAAGCCTAAATATACTCCCAAAAAACACACTTCACTAAATAAAATCAGTAGCCAGCTAATCCAATCAATAGAAGCAATTACAATATCAACAATGAATTAATTAAACCATTACCCAATCAAACCAATTAATCCCTAAAGCAACTCAAAATGAATAGTAACACTAACCAATGTAAACAATGAATTAATCCTACATTAATTAATGTAACCATTAAAAGACAAATAAATACATTAAAACAATCTCTGAAGTATCCATAAAACACATTAGCTAACATAATATAACTTTAATTACAAGCAAACACCAATCGCAAACCTTTTCTTACATTAACCATAAACAAACAATCACATCCAAATCAATAACTGCAATAACAAGCGAGAAATGCCCCCCAAATATTGGCATAATAATGTATTAATCTGTACCCTAAAGAGGTACCGATTAATATATTATCAGTCAAAAATAAAAAATCACATCCAAAGAATAAACCTGTAAAAAGAGACATTTACAAACATTGAATATCTGACTTACCATTAGAAGCGGTGGCCCTCCGACTCCCGGGGTAACAGGAAGCTCACATACCTTGAAGGCCTCCAACAGCATCCGATGCCATCCGCAATCAGGATCTGGCTCAGGTACCCCAATCTACTTTTTTCTTTCTTTAATCACCGTCTTCTATCTTCATCTGTAACCATTTCTTGTTGTTCTTTATCTTCTTTCTTCATCTGTCAATCCATAAAACCCCATGTTAAATCCCAGCCAATGCTGTCTCGTCGGCTTCTTGGGCTCAAATGAGGCGTCACGGCCTTAAATAGGGCTTGTGACGTCACATTTACCCTCACAATGGTTAACAGCCACCTGATTGGCTGTTAAAACCATGTGCAGACTTCATTTTTTTTTTTGCCGTGACGTCACTTAAAGGGAATGATGCCAGCCAATCAGAATGGCTGTGCTTCATTTACCTTTAACATGACGTCGGTAAATCCAAGATGGAAGCTGTGTCACAAGGTATTTCAGCCAATCAGCGTGTGGAATTGGTTCCCACGATCTGATTGGCTGAAATACCTTATACTAAGGCAGGGGGCAAGAGAAGATCAGGGGAACCCGTAGTGACCCGATTACATTTATAAAATTTTAATAAACGTAATCTTTAAGCCAAAATGATGTACCAGAATGCACTCAGTTTTTAATCTAATTACAGTTCCCCGTCAATTGTAACGACACTCTTTCTTGCATTGATACTGTAGTATGAGTCACCAGGGATGGTGAAAGTTAATGTTAATTGATGGCAATGCAGAACAATTAAATTCTAACAGAATCAATTCAATATTAAAATGACAAAAACAGTCCAACGACAAAATCTGGTGCTTCAGAAGACAATCCCAACGGTGAATTTGAGGCACTATTTGTCTTCATGAAAAACACAACAGTCATATCCATGCCTTTGTTTTTCTTACATAGAAAGGTCTCCTTGCCAGCTCCACATATAAATCTTGCAAACAATCAGTCTTGGGGTTAACAGTATGTATAAAAAGATGATGCCTGGCTGGTTCTGCTCTATTGAAGATCTTTCACAAATCAGCTGTACATATTTACATCACATGGCAAATAGTTAACTAATTAAATCATTAACTGTAGACTTGCTCGTTGTAAGGATTACCGAAGTACAGCCGCTCCGCGCATCCTCTCAAGCACGCACGCGCTGGATGCCTATTGACCACATTCCTTACCAGATGTGCGCAGCATGCACACGCGCCAAAATGGCATCATCCGACGCCGTGGACTATGGCTCCGCCCTCGGATCATGACGCACACTGACTGCACGCAGAGCTCGCATGTGACACGTGCACCACGCCTCCAAGCTCTGTGTTCAAATTCATTAGCTGCAGAAACAGCTACACCTGCTCGTTGAGCCCTGGACCTATCACAGCTGCTGCGGAGGCCGCGCCCCCGCTCCACCCCCCATGGGGGCTGGCTGATCCAGCCTATATATGCTCACCAATGTTATAGGCACATTGGCTGAGCATAGATTCTTGTTACTCTGTGTTTACCCTTGCTGTTCCTGCCTTGTTCCTGTCCTGTTACTTTGTTCCAGTTTTTGATCTTCTGTGTACCGAACCGGCTTGTTTTGACTACTCCTACCTCTGGCTCCTGATCTTGGCTACCTCTGACTCCTCGCTCCTCTCTAATCCTAAACTTGGCATTGCACCTCGACCACTCTCCAGTCTCCAACCCTGACTTTGGCAAAACTACCTTCTACGCTCCGGATATCTCCTACGTTGAACTCTGCAAGTATAAAGACTACTCTGATATCTATATCCCTGACCCTGCTGTAAAAACAAACCTACACTCCGGACCTGGCCCCCGTGCCTGTGGCTGGTGTATGTTACTACTCCCATCTCAGTATCGGGGTCTCGTCCTGTTTGTGGTGAGCACAGCGTGACACTCGTCCCCCTATATGCTAGACTGTATCCTCAGTAATATCAAAGTGGAGACTCACGCTTGTAGAAGGTGAATAAGTCCAATCCTGGTCCCATGGAATGCTACAGGAACCTTTGGGTGTGCTGTATGCCAAGTGAATAGTAGAATCGACAAAATGCACAACGCACCACCAGAACAAGAAATAAACTGGAAAGGGGGTGTTGCAGGGTACATGCAACCACACACGCAGGTTCTCTTGATAAGGCTTATTTATTGACCCTTAAAAACATACAGCACACAAAAACAAAATAGCTTCTCTTCAGCATACAAAAACAAAATAGGTTCTCTTCAGCATAGAAAACAAGGCAGCTTCTCTTCAGCATGCAGGACACAGGCAGTTCATCACACATGTACTTTGAAAACAGACATTATAGCAGTAATCTCTTCAGTCTTTCAGTCCTGTCTCCTGACCAGCTAGCTTGCATGTGTGTACAGCCTGGGGTTTTTAAAACACCTCGATTATGCAGATCGGGTCAGACTAATTAAGCAGCCCTTCTCAACTAAAACTTAACCTCGTCACTGCTGCACTGCAAGCCTAAACATAGGTTTGCCAGGTATATGGTTCATTCACCCTGTCAGGGGTTAACTAAAAATTTTGCATTTAATCACTCATAAGATCAAATGACTGGCAACAAAACGGAGCCGACATGTTTCATGCTTGTGCACTTTATCAAGGCTCCTTGAACCACAAAGCATGTCGGCTCTGTTTTGTTGCCGGTCGTTTGATCTTATGGGGTTGATTCACTAAGTAGTGATAACTGCTTTTAAGTACGATAAATGACTTTTAAGACCGATTCTGCCTGCTGTGCGATTCACTAAGCAGTGATAACGCTTCATTGTCCGCAAAAGGCATTTTTTCAGGCAAAAAAAAAAAGTAAACGAGCCGTTTTTTGCCAGTCAGCGCAATTGACTAAGCAGTGATAAGTGAATCGCACTTGAAAAGCACACCAGATTTTTGCACCAGCTGAAGGCCGGTCTGAGTTGTTAGAGGCAAACATTGGTTTGCTTTTACATTCTCATTACTCATTGGTGCAGTTATTTCATCTGCTAAGCATATAGTACCAGCATTTCATTACGTTTCCACATTATAGGTCAGTAATATGCTCTCCTTTTAGACTAATTCAAATTTAGTAACAGCCTATTTCAGCTGGTTATTTTTGTCTTTAAGGGGCTTTAGTACCATCTCACAGCAGGCAGGACACCACCACTCCCTTTTTTAACTCGTATGTCTATTTGTGATTAATAAATTTTGTTACTTTTGGTATGCTAGAGTGCTATTAGGGGATTCTTTTTTTCTGTGTTGGTTTATATATATATATATATATATATATATATATATATATATATATATGCAAATATATATGCTTTCCTGTGGAGGGTTTTTGTCACTTTTTTTTTACTCACCATAACTTAACTCAGTATTATGGTTTATATATATATATATATATATATATATATATATATATATATATATATATATATATATATATATATTGTGACAGAAACCAGGGGATGGTAATAAATTCCATATATAGGGCTCCCAGGATACTGAACAGTTTCTATCCTGTTTGGCCTGGGAGTGCAGCCTTATAATACATGCACTCCATCCCACAGTTTGGCAAGCGCTGGAACTGAGGGATGAGAGATCCAGACCAGAGTTTGCTGCTGCCTGATTTCTGTCACCTGTCATGCTAATTAGAAATCAGGTATGTAAGACTGATTTCCTGTTTGCTCTCCCCTCTCCCCAAGAGCCTGGAGGCTGGAAGGCTGCTGAACTACAGAGGGGAGAAGCCTCTTCCCCAAACAGGTTCAATCATTCTGTTCATTTGTCTAAGACTGCAAAAGTACCTTGTTTTGTTGTTGGAAGTGGAAAAGCAACTTCCAACCCTGAGTCAGGGATATCTAAGTTAAGTTATCGCTCAGGTGAGCAGCTTTTTGTTTTGGATCTGTTTCTGTTGTATGCACTGTGGCAGTCTCAGTGCCTGGGACTGAATAAACCAGGCATAGCCTGTTTAAAGGAACAGTACGTGACGCCTCATCATTTAACCTACCCTAAAGGACCGTGTTCTAACAGCCCCGGACAAACGACGGAGCCCCGGAGTAAGCTGTTTGTCACATATGGTGGAGAATGCGGGCAGAACAGTAAAAGGTCTGCGGGTTAAAGAACTTTAAAAAAAAAAAAAAAAAAAGTTTTTTTTCTCTCTCCAAACAAGATGGAAGACGTGGTGAGTGCGCTGGTACGCAATCTCGCTGTCCAGAAAGACGCGAATGAAACCCAGCAACAGCTGTTAATAGCCCAGCAAGAGACTAATGCAAACCAGCAACAGGTGAATGCAAACCAGCAAGAGACAAACCGCTTGCTGAGAGAGGAGCAACAACGGTTCGCTCAGAGCTTACAGCCGTAACTCGAGATCCTGAGGGGGACTTTCAGTAACCTTCCACTGGCAGAGGCAGCCCCAGTTCCGAAAATGACCAGGGCTAGCCACTACCTTCAGAAGATGGGACCCTCGGATGATGTGGAAGCCTATCTTCTCACGTTTGAATGCACGGCACAGAGAGAGGGATGGCCAGAAGCTGAGTGGGCTGGTCTAATCGCACCCTTCCTAAGCGGCGAACCCCAGAAGGCTTACTTTGATCTAGAGCCAGCCGAAGCTAACGTCTATGCAAAATTGAAGTTCGAGATCCTCACCCGCCTCGGCATAACCACGGCTGTTCGTGCCCAAAGGTTTCACGCATGGTCCTTCACGATGGATAAAGCCACCCGAAGCCAGATGTATGACCTCATCCATCTCGCCCGGAAGTGGCTACAACCCGAGATCAACTCAGCAAGCCACATCGTGGAACGGTTGGTCATGGACCAGATCTTGAGGAAACTTCCCTCTGCCTTACGCCATTGGGTCAGTCGGAGTGACCCCCACAATGCGGATGAGCTTGTGGCCCTCGTAGAAAGGTACAATGCAGCAGAAGAGCACCCGCAACCCACAGTCGTGGAACAACCCCACTACCCGAGGTTCCAGGACTCTTCCAGAGATGGTAAAAGGGTACCGGGGTTAAGGGGCGCTGAAGAGCGGCGACCACCTTCACGCAGCACCAGCAACAGTGGCTCACACACTAAGGGCAATAGCCAACATGGGGACCCGGGAAAAAGCTCTAAGTGGGACACAGACTATGTACCTAAATGTGTAAATTGTCATGAGAGGGGCCACACCGCAAAAATCTGCCCACTAAATGATGAACCCATGCAATGCAACAGCGTGGAACCTTATTTGCTGTGGTCCCAATGTATGAGCCCTAGCCCAGAGGACCCATTGAATAACCATCTGTGGGCATTTGTAAAGGTTAATGGTAAGAGGGTTCAGGCACTTCTTGACTCTGGGAGCATGGTCACACTAGTGTCCGAATACCTGTTGCCCTTATAAGAAGAAACAGGGAAACAGTTCACAAAGAGTGGCAATTTGTTGTGTACATGGGGATAATCATGAATATTCCACTGTTGATGTGTTTTTTTAAACAGAGTTTGGTTCTTTAGATTTCAAGGTGGGTATTGTACCCAAACTGGCACATGATGTGTTAATAGGGACCGACTTTCCCCATTTTCTAAAAATGTGGTCCCCCGCTCAGAATAGCACCCAGAGTTCAATAGTGGACCATAACGAAGTATTAGAAGAAACAAATCCTTTCCCTTTTTCAGAAATGGATGTTGACGAGGGCCCAAATAAGAAGGGGGAAAAGGAGGAGTGCTGTAAAATTCCCTTCCCCATCACTACTTTGGTAGAGAATACCCCAAATCAAGATGTTGATCAGACACTTACCACCCCAGAACCGGATAAGACCCTCGCTGACCTAGAGGTCAGTCCTGGGAGTTTTAAGAAGGCCCAGTGGAAGGACCCCACATTAGCGGTAGCAAGGGGAAATATACGGGACCAGAATAGTACTCCTGGCCAACTATATAGGTCACTTGCTTACCCCTACTTCGAGGTAGAGAACGACCTAGTATATCGGGTTGATTAAAGGAAATCAGTTACAACTAAACAATTGTTGGTACCACGGACATTCCGTAACGTAGTATTACACCTCGCACATAGTCATCCATTGGGGGGACACCTAGGGGTGGAAAAGACAAAAGAAAAGGTTCTTCGAAGCTTCTATTGGCCTGGGGTTCTGGCAGAAATTACAAATTATTGCTCCTCATGCCCAGAATGTCAGATCACGCCCCGTTCAAAGCGTACCGCAGCCCATTGGTACCCCTTCCCATAATAGAGGTACCATTTGACCGGATTGCTATGGATCTAGTAGGTCCCCTAATAAAGTCTGCTAGGGACATCAGCATATATTGGTGATATTAGATTATGCCACCCGATATCCGGAGGCAGTTCCCCTACGTAGCACCTCTGCTTAAAACATAGCAAAAGAGTTAGTAGTTCTCTTTTCCCGGGTCGGAATTCCTAATGAGATTTTATCTGACCAGGGAACACCATTTATGTCCCAAGTAACAAAAGAGCTATGTAAACTCCTAAAAATCAAGCATCTCAGAACCTCAGTCTATCATCCACAAACAGATGGTTTAGTGGAAAGGTTCAATAAAACCTTAAAGAGCATGTTACGGCGGGCGATCGATAAAGATGGGAAAAACTTGGATTGTTTGTTACCATACCTGTTATTTGCCATTAGGGAAGTTCCCCAATCATCCACAGGTTTCTCCCCGTTTGAACTATTGTATGGCCGACACCCAAGGGGCTTACTGGATATAGCCAAAGAGACTTGGGAACACGAGGTTACCCTTACAGAAGTGTAATAGAGCATGTTGCCCAGATGCAGGACCGCATTGCTGCAGTCCTACCCATAGTGAGGGAACACATGGAAAAAGCTCAAGAGGCCCAGAGGAATACGTATAATAAGGGTGCTAGGGTCAGAATTTTTTTTCCAGGTGATAGGGTACTAGTTCTGGTTCCCACCGTGGAGAGTAAATTCCTTGCTAAATGGCATGGGCCATATGAGGTCTTGGAAAGAGTGGATGAAGTAAATTATAAGGTAAGACAGCCAGGTAGGAGGAAACCTGAGCAAATTTACCATATAAACCTACTCAAGCCCTGGAAAGATAGAGAAGTCTTGTTAACCCTAGTACCCCCAGGTCCGTCAGAGAATCAAGAAACTGACCCAGAGGTTAGCATAGCTGAAACCCTGTCCGTTCATCAGAAACGAGAGGTTCAGAATTTAGTGAGAAGAAACAAAGAAATCTTCTCTACACAGCCAGGTAGAACTAGCGTAATTGAACATGACCTAGTCTCTGAACCGGGGGTCTGAGTTAACCTTAAACCGTACCGAATCCCAGAGGCCAAAAGAAAGGCTATAAGTTTAGAGGTTAAAAAAATGCTAAAACTAGGCGTAATTGAGGAATCCCAAAGTGGGTGGAACAGCCCTATAGTCTTAGTCCCAAAGTCAGATGGTACAACAAGGTTTTGTAATGACTACCGGAAACTAAACGCGGTGTCAAAATTTGATACTTATCCTATGCCCAGGGTAGATGAACTTGTAGAGAGACTGGGCAAAGCCCGATATCTCACAACCCTAGACCTAACAAAAGGGTACTGGCAGGTTCCCCTCACAGAAAGGGCAAAAGAAAAGACAGCCTTCTCAACCCCAGACGGCCTCTTTCAGTATAGGGTGCTGCCTTTTGGCTTACATGGAGCTCCCGCCACATTCCAAAGAATGATGGATAAAATTTTAAAACCACATGCTCGGTATGCTGCCGCCTACCTGGATGATGTGGTAATCCATAGTGAAGATTGGCAATCCCACCTTCCAAAGGTCCAAGCTGTGCTCAACGCAGTTCGGTCTGCTGGACTAACTGCTAACCCCGCTAAATGCACTATTGGTCTGGAGGAGGCCAAATATCTGGGGTATTCTATTGGCAGAGGTTTACTCAAACCCCAAACACTCAAAGTGGAGGCGATACAAAATTGGCCAAGGCCAGTTACAAAAAAACAAGTAAGGACCTTTTTGGGGTTAATTGGGTACTATAGAAGGTTTATTCCCAATTTTGCAACTAAGGCAACCCCACTAACCGACCTCACAAAAGCAAGAGGACCGCTAATGGTAAAGTGGTCCCCCGAAACCGAACAGGCCTTTAGAAGCCTGAAAGAAGCTCTCTGTGCCCAACCAGTGTTGGTCACACCTGACTTCTCCAAAGAGTTCGTAGTCCAAACCGACGCATCTGAGGTAGGGCTGGGGGCAGTACTCTCCCAGGAGTCTCAAGGTGAGGAGCACCCCATCCTTTATTTAAGTAGGAAACTAAATCCCCAGGAGAAAAATTACTCCATAGTAGAGAAAGAGTGTCTCGCAATAAAGTGGGCTGTAGAGACGCTCAAATACTACCTGTTGGGGAGAAAATTCCGGTTGGTCACAGATCATGCACCCCTTACCTGGATGTGTCAAAACAGGGAAAAGAATGCTAGATTGACCAGGTGGTTCCTAAGCCTACAACCTTTAAATTTTCTGTGGAACACAGGTCAGGGCACAAACATGGCAATGCTGACGGGTTGTCAAGGATGCACTCCCTAATATCCATGGTCGCTCATCCCTCGAGGTCTGAGCTGGGGGGGAGGATATGTGACAGAAACCAGGGGATGGTAATAAATTCCATATATAGGGCTCCCAGGATACTGAACAGTTTCTATCCTGTTTGGCCTGGGAGTGCAGCCTTATAATACATGCACTCCATCCCACAGTTTGGCAAGCGCTGGAACTGAGGGATGAGAGATCCAGACCAGAGTTTGTCTGCTGCCTGATTTCTGTCACCTGTCATGCTAATTAGAAATCAGGTATGTAAGACTGATTTCCTGTTTGCTCTCCCCTCTCCCCTCTCCCCAAGAGCCTAGAGGCTGGAAGGCTGCTGAACTACAGAGGAGAGAAGCCTCTTCCCCAAACAGGTTCAATCATTCTGTTCATTTGTCTAAGACTACAAAAGTACATTGTTTTGTTGTTGGAAGTGGAAAAGCCACTTCCAACCCTGAGTCAGGGATATCTAAGTTAAGTTATCGCTCAGGTGAGCAGCTTTTTGTTTTTGATCTGTTTCTGTTGTATGCACTGTGGCAGTCTCAGTGCCTGGGACTGAATAAACCAGGCATAGCCTGTTTAAAGGAACAGTATGTGACGCCTCATCATTTAACCTACCCTAAAAGACCGTGTTCTAACAGTCCCGGACAAACGACGGAGCCCCGGAGTAAGCTGTTTGTCACAATATATATATAAATATATATATAGTGTAAAAATCTATAAGAAAAAGGAGACTTTTAGTTTACATCCTTTGATTAAATAATGCCAAGCATGCTAACCATGTCAAGGTAAGTCTATAGCAGGTCCCTACGCTAAATACATACCAATGTTATGTAAAATCAACCCAGATGGGGTTAATATATCCAAACATATGCTTATATAACTACTGTAGTGCAGTTAAAAACTGGTATATAGTGGAGATACTCACATGTCTGCAAGTAAAGTGAATTGTGTAATACAGGGACGTTGCTGGGAGATTATATATCTAGAAGAAGGAGGGGATGGCCTCCCACAATCTGCCCAATAAGCAGTTGCAGGTGATTGGCTAAATATATTAATTACACCCTAATAGTGGTGCCCACTAGGAGCGTGCTACTAAGGATTAAAATAAGCCCAACAGAAAATGTAAAACAAATATATAATCGCCGCGCTTCTCCATGTATGGAGCATGCAGCTGGTGAAGGGATTGGCCATACAAATGTGAAAAACAGAAATTGAATCCCTGCGCTTCTCCCTTGGGATAGCAATATATGGGGAATATATATATATATATATATATATATATATATATATATATATATATATATATATATATGGTGTAAAAATATATAAGATAAAGGAGACTTTTGGTTTACATCCTTTGATCAAATAATGACAAGCCTTCTAACCACGTCAAGGTAAGTCTCAATTGCAGGTCCCTATGCTAAATGCATACTAATGTTATGTGAAATAAACCTAGAAGGGGTTAATATATCTAAATAAACTACATCATTGACAATCAAAAGTCAAAAAATAATCCAACATTAAAAAGCAAACACCAATCAAAAGTCAGAAATAAACAATTTTAATCACCACCAAAAATTCTAGAACATTACATCAATATGCAATATAAATAGCATACAAATTTAAAAACAACACAGAACACAGAGACACATACAGTACACCAATTTTTATTTTTCAATTACATTTATTTCAATATTATTTTCTATTATAGGCTAAAGCAGTAAAATTCCAGGCATTATTGAAATCCCTGGTCTCTGATTGGTTCAAATTCTGGGCATTATTCCATTCAGTAATGCCTGGATTTTTTGCAGCTTGCAATGTGTTTATTTCCAATGTGTTTATTTCCAGCCAATCAGCTTTCAGAACAGCTCTGAGACAGGGTAGGGGATTGGTCAGGAGGCAGGAACAGCACTGAGACAGGGCAGGGGAATGGTCAGGAAGTAGCAGCCAGGCAGTGACTCCTCCCCCTCCCTTCGTGAACAGAGCTGACAGATTCAGTTGAATTGGGGAAGGAGAGTGAGTGTGTGTAGCTGCTAAGTAAGTACAGGACGTGTTCCTCGATTCCTTACAAGTGCATCTTTATAATGAATGGAAGTACAGGGTTTGAATGAACTAGGAAAGGGCCTGAGGTAAAGAGTGATTTTAATCGTTCAAATGCCGAATCAGCTTCAGGAGTCCATTTGAATGGGAATCCTTTCTGGGTGAGTTTGGTAATTGGGACAACTATGCCTGAGAAATTCTTAATAAATCGTCTGTAGAAATTAGCAAACCCCACAAACCTCTGAATGTCTTTTTAATTTTTTGGAACTGGCCATTCTATCACGGCCTGGATCTTGCCTGGATTCATACTCAGTCCCTCAGGGGAGATGATATATCCGAGAAATTGCATTCAGGTTTTTTTCAAATTCCCATTTCTCTAACTTAATGTATAGTTCATGCCTTTGAAGGTGCTCCAGGACAATTCGGACATGCTTCTGATGCTTCTGAAGATTGTATGAGAAAACCAAGATGTCATCGAGGTATGCAACTACGAACTGGCCCAGTAGCTCTCGAAGAACATCATTGATTAGGTGCTGGAAGGTAGCTGTTGCATTGCAGAGTCCAAAAGGCATTACCAGATATTCATAATGCCCATAGCGGGTCCAGAAACCAGTCTTCCACTCGGCACCGGGTCTGATACAAACCAAATTGTATGCTCCACAGAGATCTAATTTGGTGAAGATCTTGGCTGACCGGATTCTTTGAAGTAGTTCAGGAATTAGAGGTAAGGGGTACCTGTTTTTTACTGTGATATTATTCAACTCCCGATAGTTTATGCATGGCGAAAGGACCCGTCTTTCTTTCCCTCGAAGAAGAGGGTTGGACCTGCCTATGATGTGGAGGGTCATATGAAGCCTTTTGACAGATTCTCCTGAAGGTATTCTCTTAATATAGTACCTGTAACTTTGGTTCAAAGAGTGAGTAGATTTGTTCAAAAGGAATGGCCGAGCCTGTGAGTAACTCGATTGGACAGTCATAGGGACTTTTAAGAGGAAGAGGAAGTTTATCAGCTTTTTCTTGTCACCGACATCTAGGAACTCTGAGCATTGGTTGTGCAACAGATTTTCTTTGGCGGTAAATATCAGGTGCATTCTTATACATTCCGGTGCAGGATTTGTAGGCAAACAGGAAATCTGACACTGCTCCGAAGGGAATGTAACTGTCTGAGTCTTCCAGTCAATTTGTGGGTTATGGATCATTAGCCATGGAATTCCTAAAATCACTGGGGTGAAGGGAGGAGGTTAAATGAAATTGTTGAGGATTAGGGCCCATAAGCAACGTCAAGCTGTAGGTTCCATTGGTGACAGGTCCAGATCTCAAAGGGGAACAGTCAACGACTTCCATCCTTATCAGAGACTCTTTGGGTAGGGATGGCACCAAATGAGGCTTGGCAAATTCTGTGTCCATAAAATTTCCGCCAGCCCCTGAGTCAATCATTGCGGTGGTGGAGAGACGATGATTTCCTTCCATAAGAATAACAGGAACAAGAAGGTCGTGTCTAGGTGGGGACTCCTCTTGATCCTGAGCTGTGGAGAATACCATTTGTGAAAGGGCATGCAGCTGCTCTCTCCTAAGGCCCTGAACAGATCGCCGGGACTTGGTTGGGCAGTTGGCGAGATAGTGCACTGAATTCCTGCAATATAGGCAGAGGCCATCCGAATGGCGTCTATTCCATTCTTCGGGGGAAATAGGTCCACGAATGGTATCCACCTGCATCGGCTCGGCTTCAGGAAGTCAACCAGTGGTGGTTCTGGAAAATGCGGGTGGGTGTGGGTGTTTGAGCTTGCTGGGGTTGTGTGTTAGTTAATTTCTGACTGAAATCAGTTGTATGGAGGTTGTGGCACCTTCCCCATAGCTCACGTCACCTCCCCATTTTTAATGGTGGATCTCATGTTGCTGCAGGTAAGGAATCTATTATGGTTCTTCCCCCTCATACAGAGGTATACAGAACAAATGCAGTGTAGTGTAGGACTTTTTATGGTTCACCTTGACGATTTGGTGTGCAGGCTTATGATGCTTTGGCCAAAATATCTAACTAAAAAAACATATTTTATTATTATTAGTATTAGCATTATTATTAGTACTGAAGCACTATTTCTTGTAATTATTACCATGTATGTTTTGTCATTTGGATGTAGCACTGGGCACCCCCTGTCGTTTTCTATATTCCTGTGCCACAGCCCAGTGGCACTCTATGTGGCATTACATATAGTCAAGATTAGGTGGGTGTGGGCATTTGAGCTAGCGGGGTTTGTGTGTTAGTTAATCCACGAATGGTATCCACCTGCATCGGCTCGGCTTCAGGGAGTCAACCAGTGGTGGTTCTGGAAAATGTGGACGAATCAGCAGTTCTCCAGCCAGGGTTGTTAAACGCTTCCCTGTCTCTCCATTCTTCGTTCCGTGATCCATCTATTTGTATGCATAGACGGAGAAAGTCCTCAAAATTCTCTGTTGCCATAACCCGTGCGAGTTCATCTTTGATTTGCCCAGAGAGACCCCTGCAAAAATGAATCGCTGTGCAGCTTCATTCCAATAAGTGTCAGCAACCCATCTACAGAATTCTGCGGAATATTTTGCTGCCAACGTCATCCCTGACGAAGATTTACCAATACGATTTTGGCAGTTGCACAACGATTTCGGTCGCTAAACATCAGCTTCATGGCAGCTTCGAATTCCTGCAGGTCGATTAGAATTAGACTATCCTGCTCCAACATTGGGGTGACCCAAGCCAGGGACTCCTCTTTGAGAAGAGAAATGATCATCTCAACCTTGAGAGAGTCCATGGATAGAGGGTAGGTTGCATCAAAAACTGTAGTCTGCACTGGTTAAAAAAAATGGAAATGCTGTGGGTCCCCGCTGAACTTCTCTGGAAGAGATAGGCGGCTGGTAGGTTAGACTGGCAAGGCTGGATAGGGGGGTGCGTTTGGTGGAAAATTCCGTGACTGTAATCCGGTCACGTATATTCTGGATTTGGTCTTGCGAAACAGGCCTAAACACCCTCCCCCACTACCTCCTATCCCCCCACCCATGAGGCATAACCACCCTCACCCACTACCAACTCGGGAGGCCTACTCACCCTCGCATGGGGACAATATCCCCTTCCCCCACCCCGCTACCCACAATATTCATAACTATATTTAATAAACAATACATAACCCACCAACCCCCTGTGCCCCCCCCCCTCATAAATACATGATTTATTCTTTTACATACAGGGTTAATACCCCAGGCCCACGGGAGTCCACGGTGGTCCTGGCAGGTGTCCGCAGGCCCCACAGTGTCCCAGAGGGGTGTGCCCACAGGGTGTGGAGGCCTACGGGTGGTCCCCTCCATGCGCCGTGGGCCTGCGGGTTTCTGGGGGGCCCTGGGTCAGCCCCACAGGTGTCTGAGGGTCCTCGGTTGGTTCCCATGGGTCTGGGGGCCCTCGAATTTTCCCTATGGGTCCGCGGGGCCCCCACAGATGTGGGGCCCCGGCTCTTACCCGCAGGTGTCCCCCGTGGGTCCGCAGCCTTGTACCCGTGGGCATCCGCGGAGTACTCAGGTGGTCTCCAGAGGTGCCCGCAGACCTAAGGAACCAACCCTGTATGTAAAAAAATATACCTGTCCTATACATGTAAATAAATACCACCCCCACCCCCCAGCCCCCAAACACATACAGTACAGCAATGTGCAAAATAACTATTATCCAGATATGGATAATAGCTTCTTTGTCCACTATTAAACACAGTTCTACTTACCTCATCAATATGAAGTGCCCTCTGTCCTCCGTTGATAAAAAAATACATTGCAAATACATTCTGATATATATATACATACATACATATATGATTAACCAATATACAAAGAAATGTTTAATGATTGCCAAAAACATGCACAAATAAAAATACCACATTTCTAAATCAATACATCACATTGCATAGCAAAATTAAAATATTATATAGCCACATTAAAACAAAAGATAATTTCAAAAGAAAATAATTCTCTCTCCCAATCAATATCTAACAAATGGCAATCAAAACAAAGCATTGAATTGCACAGTGTATACATGATGCAAATAATCTGTGCAAATAATCTGTGCATCATGTACACTATGCCAATCAATGTTAAAAAATAAAATTGGTTCCCAAAGCTCCAAAAAGAATGCCAAAAATATCCCAATCCTTGGGAACCATTAAACTATTCTCCAGTTCCTGTACTGCAGTTGTAATGGCTGAAACTGATTTGGAGGTATTATGAGAAGCATCAGGCACATAGGTACAGCATTCTTCTCCTACTATGGCTGAGTCCATGGTGACTCCAGCCGTGCGGAGGCGCGCTGAGGCTGAGGGAAAGCGGGTGCTTTCCCTGGCCTTAGGTCGCGCGCCATCCGGGGGCATGTCGGGGGGCGGGCCAGTGACGTCACAGAGCTGGTTCACCCTCATTGGGTGAACCGCTCACGTGACTGGCCCTGCGCTTCCGTGAGCGCTCAAACTAGAAATTTGGTAAGACCTACGCCTCTGCACGCCTGCGGACGCGTGTGCGAGCCCCTGCTAAAGCTGCTCTCATTGCGGCTGCAGGGGCTCACTGACAAGCGTCAGCATGCCTCAGCACAGAGGTTAGGCCTCTTGGTGGGGATAGATGGAGGGGTTAATTCTTTCATTACCTTAGCAGTTACTACCTGCTATCGTAATTAAGGAATTACTGAGCAATAGATGGTATTTTAATGGTTATGCATTGGCCTTTATTGGATGTTAGTGCTGCTGAGGACAAAGATGAGGAGGATGACCTTCATCCTTGCAGGGGTAAAAACTATTTTTTTTACTCTAGGGTGTCAATTGAGGGCATAGGTTGCCACAGTGACAATCAATGGATTATTGTTATGTAATGTGTATTGTATTGTAATATACTGTAGATTTTGCATGCTTTTGAATGGGCAAAGGTGCTATTTTGCCAGATTTGGCTAATAGGGATATTGCCCAATTACTGTGTGTGGTGGTGGTGGTGGTGGTGGTGTAGGGGGGGGGAGGTTTTTTTTGTAGGGAAGTGGGTGAAATTGCTACTTCTCCCAGGGTGGGTAGGTTAAGTCATCTCTAGTATGTTTTTTGGGCTGGAGGAGAATTTTATTTTATCTTGAATTAAAAAATGCATGAGTATACAATCATTCTCATATCGTAACTTTATTGCCATAGCTGCTCGAATATTGTGACCCATATCAATGTGTTTTGCTTAGCAACACGTACGTTAACTTCCAGTATCTATTGTGATACATCGTCCATATCAATCTTTGATGGACAAATGGATAGCTCAGTGTAACCGGGGACTTATCCCTGTTCACAAATGTGCCTCTAATCCAGCAGTGTGGTGGTTAACTGCTGGTAGGCAATTAACTAACACCACCTGCCTGATTGCTTAGAAAAGCCTGTCTTTTGAGAAAGGAAGTGAGACTCCTTTGCTCACACCTGAGCTGAACTTTGAAGACAGAGCAGAGATTCCTTAGTCCACAACTGGGCTGAACCAAGGAAGGGCAGATGTCTTGAGCGACAAGCTGACCACAAGACAAAGAGGATAAGATTCTAACCTGGAGCCTGACATTTTCTGTGCACACAAGGGTGCGGATCCAGGAGAGCAGAGATGCTTCCCCTACAGCAGCCCAGCTAACAGATAAGACTTTTTCATATAAGACTATTATCTAGGTCTGTGTATTGATAAATGTCTCCATGATTTGGGGCTGGAAAAGAGCCTAGCTAACCAACCCAGTCAGAGAGGGCTGAGCTACATGTGTAGATAGTCTCCAAAGCAGAGATAGGTTTTCTTTGTTTGACTCACTATTTCGCTTATGTTGTTTTTTTGCTGTGTTTTAAGCGACAGGCACAATAAAGCCTTGTTATGATTTCACCTTACAACAGTCTCCATTGTGTACCTCTGCACATGTCCTCCTACATTTGGTATCAGAAATTTGGGATGAGAGGTGGCCTTTGAAGGTTAAAGGGCTGGAGATTGCCTGTGGAATTTTTTTTTGTGCTTTTGCCTGCATACAGTCTTGCAAACAAACCTGAGCAACAAAAACAAAGATTCACCTGCAGCAGAGATCAGAATTAAAGGGATACACACCCAGGCAGGAAACGTACACTGCACTGAAACCTACAAAACCACAGATGGACTCTTTTCCCCAATCCCAAGAGGAGAGAGACTGCTGAAGCAGCTAAACCTTATTTGCCTATCACAAAGTGTAATATGGTCATTGAAATAAGGGTGTTGCCTTCCAGCCATAGTCAGGTTCAAGAAGTGAGTCAGCCCTTAAAAAGGGATAGGTGTTTGTTGTTTTCAAAAGTTTCGCTGAAGCAGTGAATACAGATGGTGACCCACGAGCGGTACTGATTTTGCAAATAAAGGTTGCCACACCGCATAGGGCTACCAGCTGTGAATGGAGTATATGCAGAAAAGTGTGAAAATTGATACAAGACTGTGCTGAAGCAGGGGAATTTTTAGCAAACAAATGCCGAGTGTAAAATTGCACTACCGGGGAAAAAGTAATTGCTGAACTGTGTAAAAGGTATTCCAAAGCCAATTGCTGAGTGTTGAGTCACCCTGCCAGAAGTGAAAGAAATATTCCACTGCAAGTAAAAAAGTCTACCTATGTATCTTGGGAGCAAAACAGACACCCAAAGTGTGAAATGTGAATGCCATAATACCCAAAGATGAGACTGAAAATTACTGAACTCAAGCAGAAAACCAAATTCTGTTGCAGAAGCGGAGGGATTGCACCTAGCAAGTAAAGGGTGTAAAGCAAACAGAAGTATTTTCCTAGCAACTACACATTCAGCATACCTAATGAGAGATTAACCTAGCAAGTAAATGGTTTAAAGCAAATAGACGTTTTTACCTAACAACTGCACATCTTGTATACCTGAAAAGAGAAAATGCATGCACAGTACTGCTGATATTGTAAAACTTACCCAAGAAAGAAAAGTCTACAGAGATGCCTGTGAGAGCTACGACCTCTACAAGCAAAATATGCCAACCTGTAGGACTACCACAATTGGGGGTTCTAGCAAATACAGTGGCAACAGCTGCAATAGCGCCTCCTGAGGTCAGGAAGAAAATTACACCTGATAGCCTAAAAATGCCTAAAAATGGAGGACAAGATGCAGCGTTCCTGTAATGAACCCTACCCCACGGAAGGAAGACATCTCTTATGGGGAGCCTGAACCGAGTCACACCCACAAAACACCCCAAGAATGGTGGGGGTGCCTGAATTCGGCACGAACCGAAAAGACCGCTCCCTTTGATGACGAATATGATCAGCAGGAGAAAGAGCGGGAGCAGTGGATCACCGAATATTTCCATCAGCTATTACAGTTGCAAGAAAAGCCGGTTGGATCCAGTGACGCTGCTAAAATTTCAAATGAAGATGGAGACCCCAGTATCCCTAAAGGGACGGTGTCATCCAAATCATAAAGGCGGAAAAAGAAAAGCGGTTCTTCACTTACCGTGGAAGGAACAGACATGTCCGCAGATCCTGTGGAGGAAAAGGGGGGCCGAGTTGCCCTGCAGCCTAGAGAAAATGGAGAATTCGTCCCGCGGTTAACCGAATATCCAGAGGGCCCAAGGCAGGAGTCGTGTACCCCAAAGAAGTGTCTGTCCGGTGCCAACAGTGAGGAACAATCAACCAACCATCCCAGGGAAGTGGAGCCAGAACCAGTGAGTGTCGATCCCTTGACCAGCCCTGAGGATGCCCTGAAAAATGCCAGGCGTGACTGTGATATACTCCGTGAACAATTGAAACAAAAGAAAGATGGTTACGCGGAGCTACTGAAAAATAACGTGAAGCTACAGGAACATGTGCTCGCAAAGTACTCTGCAGCCAGGACCGAATTGGACGATCTCAAGACTGAGCTAAATACTGCAAACGCTACTATTTCCGCCATGGATGAAAGCAAAGCCAATCTGATAAAATGATGGCTAAGCTGAAACGGAGGTATGAGGAGGCACTGAAGCAGATGACAGTCTTCCAGCAAGAGGTTCACACTTCGCATTGAGCTGAATGCCTCACAACAGGAGTCAACAGTGTCCGGACAGAAGTGGACGTGTCTCAGAAGGAGGTTCATACACTCCGCAGAGCACTGGATGCCTCACATCATGAGATCAACAGCTGCCGCACAGAACTGGAAGTCTCCAGAAAGGAACTTCACAGTCTCACTGAGGAGCTGGACATTTCAAGGAAAACTATCCTACATCTTAACTTAGATCTCAAAGTCTCTCAGAAGGAGCTTCAGACCCTAAACCTGGAGATGGAAGTCTCACGCCAGGAGACAGCCCGCCTCCAAGCAGATGTGCAAAAATGGAAGGTGGACTGCAAGGAGGCCCTGAATAGTACAGAGACTGAAAAAAGAGAAAATTTAAGATTAAAAAAGGAAAATTCTGAGTTGATAGAACACGTCAAGGGAAAGAATGAAAAGCTGCATATGCTTAAAGAAATAAATAAACTTTTGAAAGATGAAAAGTTTGAAGCAGAGCACCGACTGCAGAACCAACTGCAAGGTCTGCATACACACCTCCAGTATGCTGAGGAGAAGCAGCAAACACTGCAGGAAGAAAAGCTTCAGCCTGCTAAAGAGGTACAAGCGCTGCAGGAACGTCTGAATACCCAGTACGTCCCCACAGAGCAGTATGAGGGGCTAAAGGCTACACTGCATGTCTTCAGAGCATCCTTGGAGGCGGAGCTTCGATACCAGGTGACTATATGAGAGGGAGCGTGAGAAGGCTCAGAAACTGGAGCAAGAGCTGGAGAGACAGAGAGACTGTTCCATTCCCTTGAGTCAGTACACCAAGGATAAAACAGACGCAGCGGCAACCTCAACGACAAAAATTACAGAGCTCCAGAATATGAAGGAGACACTGATACAGACTCAGAGAAAGCAAAGTGCGCAGATAAATTCCCTGAGAAGAGACTTGCCAGACGCACTCAAACAGGTTGAGACTCTGCAGACCAGTAACTTACAGATTCCTCCAATACAGAAAAAGGTATTGGCTCTGCCCAAGCACCGATATCCCACAGTAACTAATGCCCATGAGGACAAGGGTACAGTGAGATTTGGGGACTCCACGCACCTTCAAAACAAGATTACGAAGTTTGAGCAAGCTAAGAAAGCACTAGCCAAACCTACAGCTGCCCAACAGGCAACAAAGTAGGAGTGTAGAATCAAAGCCAGAAGAACCCTTACCTGAGGAAGCTGAAAAGATAGGACATTCTCTGGAAAGGGAGGTGGAGGTGCAACTCAGTCCCAAAGAAGCTGAACTGGCGACTCCGTTGTGTGGGGGAGGTGCAGAAAGACCGCTTCAGGAGCGGAAAACTCGAAGGGCTAGTCCTAACTGCTCTACAACTGTTGCCAAACAGTTTGTCTACAAAAAGAGGAGTGCCTGACGCAACGGAAATCTCATGACCGCGCACTCGGTAAAAAGACTTTACTTGGAAAAAGTCCTCCTCGAGCGACTGCGGAGTGCTGATCTCAAGCACCTTCGGGAGGAGATAAAAATAAACTGGAGAAAGGGCTCCAATCCCAGCGGGACAGAGGGTTCTCTTCCTCCATCCACTCTCATTCAAGTCACAGAAAGATCTCGAATGAGAGTGGAAGGATGGGCTTTGGCCGTGGTAAGCCCGAGCTTCCCACAAACAGGGGAGGTATGTAACAGGGGACTTATCCCTGTTCACAAATGTGCCTCTAATCCTGCAGTGTGGTGGTTAACTGCTGGTAGGCAATTAACTAACACCACCTGCCTGATTGCTTAGAAAAGCCTGTCTTTAGAGACAGGAAGTGAGACTCCTTTGCTCACACCTGAGCTGAACTTTGGAGACAGAGCAGAGATTCCTTAGTCCACAACTGGGCTGAACCAAGGAAGGGCAGATGTCTTGAGCGACAAGCTGACCACAAGACAAAGAGGACAAGATTCTAACCTGGAGCCTGACATTTTCTGTGCACACAAGGGTGCGGATCCAGGAGAGCAGAGAAGCTTCCCCTACAGCAGCCCAGCTAACAGATAAGACTTTTTCATATAAGACTATTATATAGGTCTGTGTATTGATAAATGTCTCCATCATTTGGGGCTGGAAAAGAGCCTAGCTAACCAACCCAGTCAGAGAGGGCTGAGCTACATGTGTAGATAGTCTCCAAAGCAGAGATAGGTTTTCTTTGTTTGGCTCACTATTTCGCTTATGTTGTTTTTTTGCTGTGTTTTAAGCGACAGGCACAATAAAGCCTTATTATGATTTCACCTTACAACAGTCTCCATTGTGTACCTCTGCACATGTCCTCCTACACTCACATACAGCTTAACGAGTCCAGAAGTGTTGGACTCAATTGAAACAGCTGAATGTGCTGGTTAGTAATATGTTTGTTTTTTTATTCATGTGTATCATCTCAGATCCAAGATTTTTTATTTTTTTAGTACAGACTTTAAACTGAATTGTGACCTATTCATCTTCTTTCTCTTCTACTTACAGGGAATATTTCTGGAATGTGAGATGACACATCCTGTTACAAGACCTCCATAATACTGCTGCGGCACAGTTTATTCGAGCATTTGCCCGTTCTGTGCCGCAGCAGTAGCCTGGCGCGCGCCCGAGTGTGACGGGCGCGCGCCGAAGCAGCGGAAGAGCGCCCTCCGATCGGGGCGCTCTCCCTCCCGCTGCCGGGTCCGCCGGGTCCCCCGGAACCCCCTGCCGCTGTCCCGCGATCGCGGGACACCAGGGCTCCCTCGGGGAGCCCCTGGACGTGCGTGCAGGGGGCGCACGCTCCCGAAGACGCGTGACCGCGCGTCTATGACGCGCGGCACGCCGAGGGGCGGCCACTAGCAAGCCGGGAAATCTCCCGGCTTGCGGATCTGGCCGCAGTGCAATTAAATGTGTCGCCAGTGTATATACATATCATTTTATTGGGCTATCAATGACAACCCCAGGTAAAACTCTGATATTCTGCTTATTTCCCTTCTCAAAAAAGAGTTGTGCATCAAGGGTTTTAATCACTTTAAAATCCCAGAACAGGTCGCCCTCAAATAACCCCACTTTTAGAGGAACACAGAAATGTAAGCCAGGGCCCTGACCCCAATAAAAACAATACATGTATTTTTAACCTGTACCTTGTAACTCAAGTTAACCTGTTGTGCGCCTAAGTGGTTGAATACTGTATATACAATAGATTGGACTTATTTTCACAGACTGTATTTACTGTATGGTTTTAAAAATAGAAAAGGCCAATTATGATATATTTTATTGCAAATACTGAAATAATGGGTTCTGTTAACAGCATAACTCTGATTAATGGATACTGACAATAGTAAAACATTTATTTTCAGTGTTACAGTTGTATCAAAAGTATTTTTTACCCCCCTTAAAATGAGTTAACACACAAAATAAAGCATTCAATAGCAAGTGTGTTATCTCCTGAACGACTGTTTTCAATAGCACCACTGTTAAATAGCATGTCAGTGTTAACACAATGGATCACGTTACCGGATGCAATAACGTCTACTACATCTGTATATTGAAACTTATATTTATGGTGATAAGGTTTAGGATTATTCCTTACAGATGCAGCGGCCTTTATCTGATCATTTCACGGGTTGTATTCCTTTGCACGCCCCTTGTTGGTTCGAGATTTCTTGAATTTTCACGCGTTAAGACGCGAGTTTACTAGTGTTTTGATCGAGTGCAGAAAATTGCATTTTAGCGTTGTCTGCAATACCATAGAGAAACTCAAGTGGGCGATCGCGAGTTGTTGTCTTAAAAAATCTAATTGCAATTCAACCTGTCTTTTTATGAAGATCGCCGCTAGGCCCCGCCCCTTTGACGCATCACGCGACGATGTCATCAGTGCGCGTGCAACGCAACCTCCATG
Organism: Ascaphus truei; assembly: GCF_040206685.1. Classification (NCBI taxonomy): domain Eukaryota; kingdom Metazoa; phylum Chordata; class Amphibia; order Anura; family Ascaphidae; genus Ascaphus; species Ascaphus truei. Next base: position 61,579,085 of record NC_134486.1, read on the forward strand.
CGCGCGGTCAGGCAGCGTCCATGTCCATCAATGACGTGCCCGCTCCGCGCTGCACGGCACACACGCGCGCATGCCGCACGACAACCAATTAGAGGAGGATCATCGGCTGCCTCTCACCTGAGTCTAATCCGGGCTCCTCCTATTAGTCTCCTGCTATCCGGTAATGTCATTCTGTCTACCACTCCTGATTGGTGCTTTTCTCTTTAAATGCCTTCCTGTTTCCCTTGCACTTTGCTGAGCATAAACTAAGGTTTATGTGCTGTGCTGTGCTTGCTGCTTGAAGTCTGTCTGTCTGTTTCAGTGCCATGTCTGGTACCACGACATACTCGAACTCTCCTACACTGACCCGGCTTCACGGCTTGGCTCCGTGGTTGTAGGGCGGCAGTTATATACATCCCCACCTCAGCCCCGCAGTCTAGTCCTGTATGTGGTGAGCGCAGCGTGACACTTTTATTTCTGTACAGTACTTTGTGTGTGTGTAACTGTAATTTGAAGATTCAAAATATGAGTTCCTGCTGTGTACAATACAGTACATGGGAAAGAAGTTCTTTCTGAGGCTCCTTAGCTTTTAGCCATACAAATATTCTCGATTTAAAATATGAACACACACAACAAAAAGTATTTTTAATGAATTAAATGTTTTATTTGTACAGGATAATAAAGTTAAAATGAAAAATACAAACATACAACTCTCCTTCCGAATGTAAAATATATAATCCGCACATGCGTTTATGTTAAATTAGAACTTTGTTGAAATGCATATGCGTCATCACATTTCTGCGCATGCGTTTATGTCAAATTGGAACTTGTTGTCGCTCTTCTTCCAAATTTACAATCTTGTATTTTTCTTCTTCTCAATGGATGGTGCTTCTTGGACATCTTAGTCTGTAAAGAAAAAGACTATATTATACTGTATATTTACAATCGCACCGTACATTATTCAATCCAGATTTTTGGGATGTTTGGGGAGAAAGGGCATGACATGGGGAACAGTACATTATGACTACAGTGCCTTGTATCTTCTGATTTTGTGGGGATTGGAGGAGACAAAGCATGCATGGCATGGGCTACTTGTCATGCTGTGCTCACCACAAACAGGACGAGACCCCGGTACTGAGATGGGAGTAGTAACAAACACCAGCCACAGGCATGGGGGCCACGTCTGGAGTGTTGGTTTGTCTTGACAGCAGGATATCAGAGTAGTCATTATACTTGCCGAGTTCAACGTAGGAGATATCCGGAGCATAGAAGGTACTTTTGCCAAAGTCAGGGGTGGAGAGTGGAGAGTGGTCGAGGTGCAATGCCGAGTTCAGGATTAGAGAGGAGTGAGGAGTCAGAGGTAGCCAAGATCAGGAGCCAGAGGTAGGAGTAGTCAAAGCAAGCCAGTTCGGTACACAGAAGATCAAAAACTGGAACAAAGCAACAGGACAGGAACAAGGCAGGAACAGCAAGGGTAAACACAGAGTAACAAGAATCTATGCTCAGCCAATCTGCCTATAACATTGGTGAGCATATATAGTCTGGATCAGCCAGGCCCCATGGGGGGTGGAGCGGGGGCATGGCCTCCGCGGTAGCTGTGATAGGTCCAGGGCTCAACGAGCATGTGTAGCTGTTTGTGCAGCTAATGAATCTTGACACAGAGCTTGGGGGCGTGGTGCACGTGTCACATGCGAGCTCTGTGCGCAGTCAGTGTGCGTCATGATCTGGGGGCAGAGCCAGAGTCCGCAGCATCGGATGACGCCATTTTGGCGTGCGTGCATGCTGCGCGCGTCTGGTAAGGAATGTGGTCCATAGGCACCCGTGCGCAGTAGTGCTCGAGAGGATGCGCGGAGCGGCTGTACTTTGGTAATCCTTACACTACTGCACTTTACAGTAGGACAACAGGTTTTAAAGTACTTTAGGTTTTAGGGACTTGGGGGGAAGGGCATGGCATGGGAAACAGCACATTATGACTACAGTGCCTTGTATCTTCTGCTTTTGGGGGTGGGGGTTGGAGGAGACAAAGCATGCATGACATGGGCTTCAGCACTTTACAATAGGACTAGAGGTTTACAGTACCTTAGGTTTTGAGGGGTTTGGGGGAAAGGGACATGGCATGTATGGATTTGAGCACTGTGTCTTACCTGGCAGTATTGCTGGGAGAGTTTCCTGCACGTTGTCTTTGCCCAGCTCCAAACATGCAAAATAGAAATTAGAATTAGAAAAAAATTATTATATCATGACGCCAGTACACTACATTGGTAAACAGTATCTTCTATTTTTTGAGGTGGGTTGGAGGAAACAAAGCATGCATTGCATGTGCTACTGCACTTCACAGTAGGACTAGAGGTTTTAAAGTACCTTAGGTTTTGGGGGGTTTGGTGGGAAGGGACATGGCATGCATGGATTTGAGCACTGTGTCTTACCTGGCATTATTGCTGGGATAGTTTCCAGCACCAAGGAGGGGAGGGTGGTTCCTGCACGTTGTCTTTGCCCAGCTCCAGACATGCTAAACAGAAAATAAGCATTAAATAATGAAATAATTTTAAAAATCAACAGTTTTTTTTAAGATTAGAAACATTGGCGGGGCATCTTTATTTGTAAATAAATGTATAACTAGTAGTCATCAAACAAATCGATGGACCTCCAGGGAACAGCCTTTGTATGCCTCAAAAGGCTATTGATGCTGTCTCTACGGTTTTCATAAGAAGACTGGTAGCTTTAAAATTGCACTTCACTTCCTCCATAATGGTTCTCCTTAAATTTGCTGGAAAAGCCAATTTGTATTTACTGCCTTTATAATTGACATTTTAAGTCCTCTCGCTATACAGCTCAAAACTGACAGGATGTTTAAAGATGAACTGTGAATATTTCTGAGGTAGACCAGCAAATCTGATCTTGTATTTCTCCCAGATACTCTGGGGCAGGTCTCTCAGGGTAATGTCTGGGAGCTGTACAATCCTGGGTGCTGGAGTGGGTGTGCTTCTGGCAGCGGGTGAGGGTAGATGTTCGGGAGGATGCTTTCCTCCTGTTGTGGCCTAGCGCTTACCGGGTTGTCATCTCCTCCAACAGAAGGGTATACATGTATTCTGGAGATGGAGGGTGTGAGCGCCGGGGGGTCCATGGTGTGCTTGGTATTGGTACCGTGAAGGTCAAATCCAGGGATTGAGAGGGTGCACGGGAGGAGGGGGTATATGCGGTTCCTCCATGGGAGAATAAGGCACCTCCAAGCCACCCTCCTGCGTCAGACATACAAGAGCAGGGACTCCAAGCAAAGAATAGAGCTCCACAATATTACTCTCAATCTTATCCAGACGAACACCCATGCACCTATCGATATTCACCAATGTCTCCAAAAGACGATCCATTTTGACCTCCATTTCGTCCCATATTGCTCTTTTGAGTTGTCAGTGATTTCGATATCACTGAAAACATCCAGCATGCGGGCGGCCGAGCTGGATCTGGTGCAAGGAGAGCCGGTGTCACATAGAGGAATATCTGCCTGGCTGGGTGCTAGAGGAGGTGAGCTTGAGGCTTCAGGACTTGCATCAGCATTGCTTGGTGCAGGAGCAGGTGAGCTGGACGAGCATCGGCATGGATGGGTGCTGAAGCAGGTGAACTGGGGGTTTCCAGATGAGCATCGGTGGAGAAAGGGTCAGAGCAGGAGGATGTTTTGGAATCGGTTGCAGTGAGTGATGGCAGTGAAAAGTCTGGGATGTCCGATTCTGCTTTGGTGGGTGCAGGGGCACTTCTGGTGCCTGTCCAAACAAATTGCATCTTGTGGATTTTGGCCATTTTCTTCTTCACATAATAAGGTCCAGGGTTCTTTGCCTTGGGAGCCTATGAAACCTTCAGAAACTTTTCTCTAGGCACCTTTGGCTGTGGCTTGAAAACTGCTTCCGACTTTCGCTTTCTCGTGGTTGGCACAGCAGAAGAAAGCAGGTTTCTGCGTCCGTAGAATTGGGGTTGATCCATGGAAGCAGATGGAAAAATGCACAATACTGTACAGTATCTGTTCAAGAGCTCATTCAGATGGAGATCAGCTTGTGGGAGGCCATGCAATTTGTGTCACCTTTTATGCACTGTGTCCCTATTTGAATTTTTTGGCGGGCATGGACATGAGCTGCAGGTGTTAAACGTGGGCATATACAGTACTTTACCTGTCGAGCGAGATCCATTACATTATAAATACACAATTACTTCTGTTGATTCAATGCACATTGAATATACATTGAATACACATCGAATATACATTCCTCTGTGCTTGATTTATTTTCTAAAGCAGCGATGCAGAAGAAAGTTATTTCAAAGGATCTCAGCATGAGAATACAGGACATGTACAAGAGAGGACACTGAATTTTGCAGATCAAACACTGGTTAATGAATTTGGGCCCCGATTCAGCACAAAGCAATGTCAGCTATCATGTCCATGGTCAGGTACAAAGTGTAAAGTCCCCCCAGTAACAACAGAGCAAGTATTTTTGGGTTCTTTCTGCAATTTCTGCAATTACTGTATTACTCAAAAAACTTCTTGCATATCAAAAAGCATGTTTTTGTTTACATGTTTTCTTTGCAATTTTTTCTAGACCCAAACAATTACTGTACTACTGTACACTACTGTACACTACTGTACTGTAGGAAAAAGTGTAGTTTAACTGTACCTGTAAAATTCTTCCTTGTTTTAACAGAGTGTATCCAATGATAAGGGATGCCAACACGGTAAAACGAATGGACCAAGCACGGGCATGGATCGAAAGTGGCGACACTTTTCAGAAAGTCATCTTTTCTGACGAGATAACTGTAGCTCTACAGAGATTTGCCACTTTTGCATTCCAAAAAAAGGACGCCCATCTCTGAAGCCGCATCCCAGCACCCAGTAAAGATTTATGTGTGTGGTGCGATGTCAGACGTGGACCAGGATGCATCATCATTTTTGAGGTTAAAATAATATACAAAGTCACATGCTGTAGCCTTATGCTCTGTACTGTACAACTGTAGTGTATTCTGTACCCTATTGTTCAGTTTTAACATAATATTTTCTTCTCTTATTCCAGGAATCATGGACAAAGTATTTTTACAAGAGCAGATAGTCATCCGTATTGTTGAATACATTAGGCATGATTTCCCATCTGGTGGTCGCCGGTTCTTCCAGGACAATGACCCTAAACATACCGCCTCTAATACCTATATTCTTGCGAGTGGTATCAACTGGGTTAAGATGCCACCGGAGTAAGTGCTCCAGTGTACATTAACTTTTTCTCATTGTTTTAAACTGTTTGTATCTGTTCAACTAATTCACCATTTTTTGCCCCATCCATTCCAGATCACCAGATTTGAACCTCATCAAAATGGTATGGCATGAGCTGAAGGATCATATAAGAGGTTGTTAAATTGTCCAATAAGGAGGAATTAGTACAAGGAATAATGAGTTTCTGGAACGACGTATTGACTATACAAAGATGCAACAACTACTTAGACCATATTAGCAAAGTTTTGCCCGTTCTTTTAGAGTGTAATGGGAATGCCTACAGCATGTAGTAAGGTATAGTACTGTGCTGTACTGTAGTAAGGTAAGTACAAGTACAGTAAGTATAGTACAGGTAAGTACGGTACTGACAATAACCTGAAAAAATGTTAGCCTTCTATTAAAGGTAATTGAACGTTAACCATTTTATGTCTGCACTTACTCTACACTTTATATATACAGAATTGTATGTATAGTATTTGTATTAGACTTGTGTATTACCTATTTTATTTAAAAAATAATAATAGTTTACATGTACTGCAAGTTATACTGTAGTTTATTTATTTTGTGTGACTTTCAGTAGTGTTAACCATTCAAGGCTTTCAGTTCACTAATTTTGCAGCCATTTTTTTTCCTTTCACAGATGCAACACTTCTGGAAGTGTGTGGGGGGGGGGGTGGGATGTATAATCTTATTGTACTGTGTCCATAATAACAGTCAATAGTTTGTCCTAATCCCCATCTCTCAATGACAAAATGACGTTTACACTGGCTGAGGTGACTCAGCTAAACCCCTGACTCAGCTAAACCCTAATGGAATTAAAAACCAAATTAGCCAAAACTAGCCAATGTTTCATCTTGGTGTACATAATGCTGTGATGAGTCTGCAGGATTAAAGTTGAAAGAAATAATTTGAACTATTGTAAAATACAATAAAAGTTATGACTGCAGCATGTGTTTTTGTGATATTTCCATAAACAGTATTATACTGTAAGCAGACCAAGCCTACCCAAAGTTGAAGGCATTGAATAGAATTCCCCCCCCCCCCTCCAAAAAAAAAATCATTAGTATTTTTGGGGGTGGGGGTCTCTTCTTCAAATTAATAACACATGCCAGGTCTAAGTATAATGCAAAATGCCACCTCATAGAGAAATAAATATGTAGTGATTTTATCAATGTAAACATTGATAAAATATGAGAAAAAATGCATAACAAAGTTTTCTCTAAAATCACTCATTTATTAAAGCCTGCTCGAGAAAAAAAAATATGACTTAATTTTTAAAAATTTTTTAATTTTACTTTGGCAGTAAAGTCATTGTAGACCATATAGTATCAGGACTTCTCAGGCATGCGTGTTAAACCAGGCAAAGTAAATTCTCGATCAAGAACAAAAGGTGTTCTTGATCGAGAACATAATGTTACGCTCTTGTTTAAGGTCCCAATGGCCGGGGGAGTGGAGGTGTTGATAAGGAGCCGAATGCCTTTTGCTTGGTTTACTGAGGCCGGTGTGGGGGAGGGTGCAAATATGTAAATTGTTTCATATTCTGGGTTGGCCCGTGCAGGATTACACTTGAAAGAAATCATTTGAAAGGAACTGTTTAAAAATATAATAAAAGGTACTGTATGACCCAAAGTTGAAGGTATTGAATAGAATTACCCCCCCCCCCCTCCCCCAAACTTCATTAATCATTTCTGAAAATGTTCTGGGTTTCTTGCCAGAATAAATTACACCTGCACAGCCCAATTATACAGTAAGAAGCAACTTTGATTGATTTGAACAATGTTGAAATTGATGAAATATATATATAAAAAAAGCATTACATAAAGTGTTTCTTCAAATCACTCATTATGAATCCCTTCAAGAGAAAAAAAGAAGAAGAAAAGGATATGCCTTGTAAAGTCAAATTACAGTGCAGGTCTTCTTATCAGCCATACAAGACCCGAAGCATACGTAATGTGTCTTCCTGTATGAATGTCCTGGATCGGGTGGGGGAGGTGTTGATAACGAGTCAAATGCCTTTTCCTTGGTTTTGTGGGGCGGGGGGAAGGTGCAACTAAAATTTTTCATCTTAGTTTACCTGTACATAATGCTGTGATGAGTGTGCAGGATTACAGTTGAAAGAAATAATTTGAAATGTTGTAAAATATAAACAACATTTTTCAGTCTGAAGAGCCAAAGAGAAATAAAAACGTAGGGATTTTATAAATGTAAAAATTGATAAAGTATTAAAAAAATGCATCGCATATGGTTTTGTTTACAGCTCCCAATTATTTTCTCCTTCTCTAAAAAAAATGTTACTTTAATTTTTTTGTTTACCGTTGATTTCTACAGTACTGTTAGTTTGATTTGCAATGAATGCTTTCTATTGTACACTAGTTCACAATGTGCATGCGTGAGGAACCATCAAATGTACATTTCTATGCCAGCAGACAAATCATGAAACTGTCTTAGACTTTTAGATAGCTACAGTGCTGTAGTCCCATGCCATTGCTTTGTGGGGGTGGGGGTAGGTGAGATGCAACTCAATTGGTCTGTCTTACATTACTGCACGGATGATCATGAAGGATTAGAAAACAACTGTTTGAACTGTTTGAAAATTTAGTTATTTTCTAAATCTTAACATTGATTAAATATGTAAAAAAAGCATCACATAATTTTTTCCATTAACCATGAAGTGGAATAAAATCAAACAACATCTCCGTGGCAAATTTTATTACAGGTTATGACATGTAAATGAATCACAGTGCATAGTGTGTTGTCAAAAATAATACTGTAGTTTGGCAAAGTTTTAAAAGCATGAAGCTAGTATTACTGACTGTATAAAAGTCAAAAAGAAAATGTTTAAAAAACGATATTAGAGTTCCATCGAACTTCATCTTTATCTTTGGCACTCGATTTCAAAATTTTGTTTCTGGAAAAAAACTAATTATGCTATAAATTCCGGTAGTGCACATGAATCAAGTCACGCTGTAGTGTGCATGTGTACAAGAATTGATGGGCTATGGCAGACATACAGTACACTATACCAAGTTGCTCTCCTCGGCGCCTTGTGACATCACGTTGCCATGGTAATTTGAAGACGGGTTACCATGATGATGCATTGCTAGAAGGGAAGGTACTGTAAGTGTATTATGGAGGCTTTGTGCAATCCCCTGGCATTTAAGTTAAATGCCTCAGTGGAGAGCACAGGAACTCTATAACTACCACGCCCCCCCAAAAAAAAATTCTAGCGGCCCCCCAGCAGAATTAAAGTTAATACTGTATAGTACATTATATTTACCTTGATTATAAACTTTGCCAAACAGGTGGAGATGAGCCAATGTCAGTGGTGAACTGTGCATACAAGCTGGGGTCAATCATGTAGTCTGAATTATCTTTATTTTCATTATATATATTGCCAACCGGGTGGAGATGACCAAATGTCAGGGGTGTACAGCATTGTGCGTAAAAGCCGGGATCACTCATGTAATAAGCATTATAGTTGACAGGTGTCTGCTGAAGCCAGTAATCAGGTAGGGCCAGTAACAAGGATTGCTGCTCACCAGGTTTTCAGTCACAATCAGCCTGTTATTGCAATAGTACGAATCTTAAATGAATGAAACCCGACCTTTCTTCTTTTGCAGACGCCATGAGCAAACATACCGGCAAAAGCTGGGAGCACAGACCTATATCCTCTTGTACAGGTATCTCCCAGAGGAGGGAAGGGCGAAAAAGCAATCATCATTATTTAATGTTTGCCTTATCGAATGCTTCCAGCCACGTTGGTTCGATGAAAATTTGAAGAATTTATATTTTTAAATTATATAGTCATAAATCTGCTAAAGTTGACTTCTTATCTGTTCCAGCATTAATTGTAGAAAATATGAGAATTGCGTAACTACATTGTGATTTGGTATAAGGTCTTGACATGACTTGACTTGACAAGATGTCCATTCAGCAATTCCAGGGATAGCAATGTAGAATAACAGGACAAGCATTGTGTATACTGTGGAGATTTTAATTATGAAACGCCTACATTTGTTAACGTCTTCAGCTAACAAGGTCAATTTACAATGGATGACTGTTGTGGCCACTCTTTTTATCTAGTGCTAAAACACCGGCAAATTGACTACACACAACTCACTGGTTGCCCTGTGCAAATGGATTCAGTTTTGCCCTCTACTGTATGTGGAAAAACACAGAACTGCACCTAAACATGCATGTGATTGACAGCCTTCGCGGAAGATTAACGATTGAATGCCACATGGAATAAAGCAAACTTTACGAAAACGGCGCAGAGAAATGATCAAATAATGGCTGCTGCATCTGTATAAAGCAGTCAATGTAAGTGTATGCTGATAACATTGCTTGCTAGAGTCTGAATGTTTGAAGCGTGTTCTATAGTGTGTCCCTCATATTTTTAATCAATTAATCAGCTACTACTTTCCTTTATGCATTAAGTTTGTATTCTGCCATGGTACACATGTTCATCTTTTATACAGCTCAATCTAAGTGTATTTGTTTATTATTATCAACAAACAATTGAATTATAGAAAATGTACCAATTCAAAATGCAGCATTGATGAATTATGAACTTGCAATCCTCTTACACTTTCTAAGCCAGTTTAAATGAAGTGATTAAAATTATCACAGTAAACTCTTCACCATCCATTACCTATATTATCATAAAATGACAACCTGGTTAGGCAGCTGATGATGTCTCAGCTAAATGATTTGATATATCTCATGTCCAATGACTATAAATCATTTCAGTAAATCAATGAAGAACAGGAATGCAACCATACTGTATGTTTTATTTTTTTCCTGATATTCTATTACAGTGTATATACAATGACTTACAGTATAAATGCTTACACAGTTTTACATCTTATGTATTATTGTTCAAGCCACAGATTGCGACAAAATGTATGATGTTTATCCATTAATACAGGTTATCACACATACTTGAATTGCAATTAACGTACAGTATTATTATTTGCATATTTTCAGAGGAAAAATAAAAGCTTAATTGTCACCCCTCTAGGGGTTCGTAAGTTGTTTCTAAGGGTTTTTTTTTTAACGTAGTGGCGGAGTCAAGGCATTGTTGTAGGTTCCTGAGCCCATGTGGGGAATTATTAAGGCCTCAAACCGTACCTTAGTGGTATAGCTGTCAATTACAGCTTCCAAAGTCGCTCCCCACAATATTTTTCCTCCACAGCAGCAAGGCATTGTAGGATGTAACTTTGGAAGCTCCAACAGTAACTGTCAGCTGTATTATCCATGCTGTCTGCACACACTGAGATGCAGTTTGGGGCCTTATTAAGCGTGTGTTCCTCCAACAGGTTCAGGACACTATACTGCCTAGAAAAGGTCAGACAGCTTTGTTAGTTATAATCTGATGAGCAGGCAATAAGATTTATTAATTAGGGGTTCAGAGAACAGATATGTTCTAGCTGGGAGTGCACAATGGGTGCAATGATGGAGATGGATATATAATACCTATAAATACTGAAAAATGTTAGGGCCTACTTTTCAAAGTCTCACATCTGAAAAACTAGGGCAGTTTGCCCCCTTTCCGTATGCCTAAGGGAACTACACAGGCAACTTAATGTGCAGCTCTACCTGTCTGCTCACAGGACGCCTAAGCCTCTGCCTCTGGGAACCTGAGGTGAGCTCTTTCTCCTTGCAGTGCAGCGACACCACCTATTAGAGATTCCAGCATTGGCGTGTTAACCCCTCACAGGAACCAATACACAATAATAAGTAATACACAACCCAATGTATATAACTAAGCTTTACTGTACACACACACTAACATGCAATTACTTGAACCCACAGTATAAACAGTCACCAAACACTTTGTGGTTCCCCCAAATTACTGAGGGTGCTATGGCACCAATACCCCTGGTGTCCTGTCCCAGAAAGCCCACCCAAATGTGAGGTAGCGCTATCACCTGTGAATTTACATGCACGTTGGTTACCTGCCTGGGTGCTCCCTTACCCAGGTGCTGCTTGGTGTGGTGAGTTGGAGTGGGTCCCATATAGCGGGGCCTCCAATACAATCCCCTCTCTCCTAAGGGTCCTGATCCTCCTCTCAGTGTGAGTTCCAGCAAGAGGGTCTCACATAACGTCTCAGGGTCCTGTAGCCTTTTCCCAGGTCGCAGAGTGCCGCGTGGCCATCCAGTCACCATCACAGCAATAACACTACAGGCAAGTGTCCCTGTCTTGGGTCTTCCCTGCAACACTTCTCTGAAGGTGTCTCAGGGCCTAACTGGGGCCTAGGGGCAGAGTTCTGGCCTAGTCAAGAGGCTTACTGGCACCCTGGAAGCTTCTGTCTTTTCTGCCGGTTCCTGCTAGACTGGCGTGGCTTTCCGCACACGGAGGATGTCCTGTTCCTCCTGCCTGTGTAAATGCCATTGGCTGAAATGGCCCCACATGGGCAGTCCCTCCCACTAGGTATTCTGGGATATGTAGTTCAGCTATACTCTGTGCGGAACAATTCTAAGATGGCCACCGCCTTCTCCACTGCGCATGCACATCTCACAAAATGGCTACCCTCACCATCACACTCCCGATCGCACAGAACTCAGGGCAATAGCTGGGCAGCTCCCCAACACCGAGGCAGGGTAGGGGGACTCGGCTACATAACATCATTAACATGAACAAATAGAAATATAAAAACTTATCTTTCAAGCGAGCGTGTTGCGTCTCTACGCATTTGCTTGAAAGATAAGTGTTTATATTTATTTTTTGTTCATGTCTATTTTCCTCACATCGTGTCTTATTCATGCGGCTGATTTACACTTTGATCACTTATCCAGTTCATGCATCTTTGCATTTTGTTAATGTGGTATTTCTGTGTATGTGCTGTATACACCACTTTCAGTAAATATCTATTTTGTGACAGTTGTTTATGACTTTTCTCTTTGTGTGCTGGGAACTTCTTTGTTTCATTATAGTACCTTTGGAGAGAAGAATCCCTCCCTTCTTTTCCCATGCACATTTACAGAATTGTTACAATTATCCTATGATTCATTTAGGTAGTGCTGTCTGACCCACACATTTTCATTATTGTGTAGTATTGTAAAACCAGAGCAGGACGCGATTTCTCTATGTCTATAACTAGGGACTGTTTCTCTATGTGTATAACTAGGGAGCAACTGAAAGACAGATGAAGTATAATACTGTAACAAATTGTATGATAAGGCAATTTGGAAGTTACATAGTTACATAGTAGATGAGGTTAAAAAAAGACGTACGTCCAACTAGTTCAACCTATGCTAAATTTAGAAAACAAATACTTTATCCTATATCTATACTTACTTATTGATCAAGAGGAAGGCAAACAAAAAAACCCCATTGTAATTTTATCCAATGATATCTCATAAGTGAAAAAATTAATTCCTTCCTGACTCATAGAATTGGCAATCAGATTAATCCCTGAATCAACATTCTTCCCATGTATACTTATTTGGTATATCCCTGTATACCTTTCCTTTCTATAAAGATGTCCAACCTTTTTTTTAAATAAATTTATTGTATCTGCCATCACAGTCTCCATGGGTAATGAATTCCACATTTTAACTGCCCTTACTGTAAAGAACCCTTTCTTTTGTTGCTGGGGAAATCTCCTTTCCTCCAACCTAAGGGATGCCCCTGTAATGCTTGCGTGAGCCCACAAACGAGACCTGACCTCGGCACTGAGGTGGGAAGGACTATGCCACGCACCCACAGTAGCGGAGGCATGTCTAGAAGGTGGTTTATCAGCGTTGCTGGGTCTGGGTATGAGAGAAAGGATAAACTGATAGTTGCCGGTGTTCGTGGGTTGGAGAGGTACACTTAGTTGATGTCCGTAAGCCAAAGGTCTGGGATTGGAGAGATACACGTAGTTGGAATCCGTAAGCCATGGGTCAAGAGCCAGAGAGAATCCACAACAAGCCAGTTCGGTATACAAAGGGTTAACTGCAAGAAACTAGACAGGACAAGGCAAGGCAAGGGACACACAAGGCTACACTGCGTTATGCTTAACAAGGTATGACAGGAAGAGGCAGTCCTTTATATGAGACAGGAACCAGTAGGAGAGGGGGTGGAGCGGAGGTGGGGCCTCTGCAGATGCCAAAGATAGGCTGCAGGAGACAAGGGCACATAGCTAGACTTGCCACGCAGCTGGGGCTTGTTGCGTGCCGTCATGCGTGTGTACAGCGCATAGCAGAGGTGTGGCGCGTCCGAGGGGGCAGAGCTATGCTCCGTGACCATGCATAGAAGGAGCGGGTGCACGCATGCTCTGTAACAGGAGCGGGGATGCGCACATCAGCGGGAGGCGGATCTTCGGCAGCTGCCGCTGCAGTACTATAGGTAAGCGAGCAGGGAACACGCCGCAAGGGACGCGTTCCCCGATTCCTCACAGCCCCTGAGTCTTTTGTACTGCCCTTGGGATGAATAGTTAATTTGAAAGCTCCTTGTACTGTCCCCGAATATATTTGTATATAGTTATCATATCCCCTCTTAGACGTCTCTTTTCTAATGTAAATAAATCTAATTTAGCTAGCCTCTCCTCATAAGATAGATTGTCCATCCCCTTTATTAATTTGTTGGCTCTTCTCTGCACTCTCTCTAGTTCCAGAATGTCTTTTCCAAGGAGTGGTGTCCAAAATTGTACTCCATTTTCAAGGTGTGGTCTTACTAATGCTTTGTGAAGGGGCATAATTATGTTTACTTCCCTTTCCATCCATTGCCCGTTTAATGCAAGATAAGATCTTGTTTGACTTTGCAGCTACTGCATGACTTTGGGCACTATTGCTAAGCATGCTGTCTACAAGCACTCCTAAATCCTTCTCCATCAAGGATTCCCCCAATGTAGCCCCATTTAATGTGCAAGTCGCCAGTTTATTCTTGCAACCCAAATGGATAACCTTATCTGCCATTTACCTGCCCACGTTTGCAGTCTCTCCAAGTCCTTCTGAAGAGAAATTACATCCTGCTCTGATTCTACTACCTTACACAATTTAGTATCATCAGCAAATATGGAGACTTTGCTCTCAATGCCAACCTCAAGGTCATTAATAAACAAGCTAAAAATCAAGGGTCACAGTACCGATCCCTGAGGTAGTCCACTCACGACCTTAGCCCAACCTGAAAAGTTCAATTTATGACAACCCTCTGTTGTCTATCCTTCAATCAGTTTTCAATCCAGGTGCATACATTATTACTGAGTCCAATTTGCTTTATTTTGTACACTAACCTCTTGTGGAACCATATCAAAAGCCTTTCCAAAATCTAAGACGACCATTTCAACTGCATTACCCGATCTAAATTCCAACTTACCTCCTCAAAGAAACAAATAAGGTTAGTTTGGCATGACCTATCCTTCATAAATCTATGCAGACTATTAATAATGATTTTGTTTTCCAATAGGTATTCCCGAATATTATCCCAAATGAAACCTTCAAATATTTTCCCCACTATTAAAGTCAGGCTTACAGGTCTGTAATTCCCCGGTTGTGATCTAGCTCCCTTTTTAAATATAGGCACCACATCAGCTTTGCGCCAATCTTGTGGTAGTGAGCCTATGGAAATGGAGTCCTTGAATATTAAATGTAATGATTTGGATATTACTGAGCTTAACTTCTTGAGAACTCTTGGATATATACCATCGGGGCCAGGTGCCTTATTTACTTTAATTTTTTCAAGCCGCTTGTGAACTTCTTCCTCAGTTAACCAATTTTTCATTAATATGGAGTTTGTTGCTTCCTCCTGCGGCACTAAAAATGAAATTGATTCTTCCCTGGTAAACACAGGCAAATAATTTGTTTAATACCTCTGC
This sequence comes from Ascaphus truei, assembly GCF_040206685.1. Classification (NCBI taxonomy): domain Eukaryota; kingdom Metazoa; phylum Chordata; class Amphibia; order Anura; family Ascaphidae; genus Ascaphus; species Ascaphus truei. The sequence goes on from NC_134486.1 coordinate 61,594,111, forward strand.
TTTTTCCTTATCTCCAATAATCTGCCTGCCCATCTCACACTGAAAGGGTCATATATTTTCTTTTCTCTTTTTTTGTTATTAAGGCACTTAAAGAACTTTTTAGGGTTGATCTTACTTTTTATTGCAATCCTTTTTTCATTATCCATGTTTGCTAATTTGATTTCCCTTTTGCAATTTTTGTTACATTGCTTATAATTCTGATACAATGTCTCTGTCCCTTCTGACTTAAAAATCTAAACGCCTTCCTCTTCTTGTCCATTTCCTCCCCTACCTGTTTATTTAGCCACATTGGTTTTTACATATTTCTTTTATATTTATTACCTAAGAGTATACAGTGATAAGTGTGCTTTTCTAACAATGCTTTTATGACTGCCCATTTATCTTCTACATTTTCCCTGCAAAACATCATCCCAATGTATTACATGTAGATTAGCCCTCAGTTTATTAAAATCTGCTTTTCTAAAGTTTAAGTTCTTTGTTGAACCCAAAAAATCTGTTTTTTTGATCATTTATTCAAATGAGACCATGTTATGATCACTGTTACCCAAATGTTCCAGAACGTGAATATTTGTTATTGTAACATTCGTGCTTGCCACAAACTGGTACCGGACCGCGGGGCTGAGGTGGGGATGTATAAGCACCGACCTTAAGCCGCGGAGTCAGGTCCGGAGTGCGGATTCCGTAATCAGACATAGCCAGGTCAGGAGTTGAGAAAGTAGGGTTAACGTTATCCAGGCAGGGGTCAAGGCAGGCGGCACAGGAGCGGTGGTCGAGGAAACAAGCTGAGGTCATCAACAGGAAATCTTGGGTGAAGGTACTTCAGGGATAGGAACAGGAACTGGAAATCCAGTGCTACAGCACAGAACGGCACCCCCTAGCCAGGTACAGCCGAGAGTGGTGGAGACCACTGGGAACAGGAACTGCCAACAGGAAGGCCACAGGAACCAGGGGTGCAGACACGCCACAGGAAACACTGGGGACACCAGCGTAGCTACTTCAGCGCGGCGGGGAAGTCTGCCAGGAACAAGGGAAGCAGCGCCGGGGCTGCTAAGCAAGAAGGCATTGTGAAGCAGGGGACTGGAAGCAGGATACCAGGCACAAGGAGGCCTAGCAGGCCAAACAGGGAGTCTGTGACAAGCAAAGTCACTTGCAACTTGGATTGCAAAGTCTATGTCCAGCAACTTCCTGAGGGCGGGGCAGGCACTAAATAGCACAGGAGGCCAATCAGGCCAGAGCTGCACAGGAGGCAGCAGGAGGCAGGTGATTGCAGAAGCAGGGAATAGATTGTATGGAACCTGCAAAGCTCTGGATGGATGGGCTCCAGTCAAAGCCAAGAGTGGATTCCTGACAGTTATTACTTCTACATTGTTTGATATGACCAAATCCAGTATTGCCCCTCTCCTGGTTGGTTCCTCAATAATTTAGGACATATAATTGTCTTTAAGCACCCCCAACAACCTGTTTTCTTTTTTTGTAATGATAATCTCATTGACCCAGTCTATGTCTGGATAATTAAAATCACCCATTCTGCAAACATGACCCAGTTTTGATGCCTTCTCCATTTCCAAAAGTATTTTAGCTTCCTCAATCTCACCTTATTTGGTGGTTTATAGGATATCCCCACAAACATTGTCTTTATACTTTTACCTCCACTGCTAATCTCTATCCACAAGGTCTCTACATTTTCATCATTCCCATCATAAACATCTTCCCTTATAATAGATTTTAGATCTGGTTCAACATATAAACATACTCCACCTACTCTACTATTTGCTCTATCCTTCCGAAAAAGAGAATAACCCTCTAAATTAACTGCCCAGTCATGAGTTTCATCCCACCATGTTTCAGTAATGCCTACAGCTGGATCGGCCGTTTATATAAAACATCACGAAATGGAATTGCGGCATATACCCCGTGATCCTCACTAATGTTTTCTGGCAGACTAACTTAACGCATCGGAGTAACACTGCAGGGTCCCTGCTGTGTGAATGCTACTGTAGTCTGCCTGCCTGTTATAGACGCACAGTAAGAGACTGAATTAGTCCTCTAATTGCGTGCCTCTCACAGGCGATCGCAGGGTTTTTAATAACATTCTAACATTACACTAATGTAGCAGGGGGTCTCCGGAGCTGAACCGCATTGATTTCAGGTCCGGGGACCCCTTACTTCCTGAGTCACAGGCCCCGTTTGGGATGCCGGTATCCCCATACTAAAATCCTGTGGGTCACGTGACCATGGGATCTAAAAAAGCAGAGGGGATACCGGCACCCCATAACGGGGGCCGTGTCTCGGGAAGTAGGGGGTCGCCGAGGCTGAAATCAACTTTGTTCAGATCAGAAGACCCCCTGCTCCCTCACATTAGTATCAAACACACCCCTCCAAATAAAAAAATCCTAAGGTAATGAAGCTGCTTACATTTTATTTTTTTATAGTGTGCGTGAGCAGGGGGTCTCCAGAGCTGAACAAAGTTTATTTCAGCCTCGGGGACCCCGCAATGTTAAAATCCATGTGGGATGTACTGGAAACAATGCAGAGGGATACCGGCACCCCATACCGGGGCCTGTATCTCGAGAAGTAGGGGGTCCCTGAGGCTGAAATAAACTTTGTTCAGCTCAGGAGACCCCCTGCTCACATACACAATAAATAAAAATAAAAATGTAAGCAGCTTCATTACCTTAGTGGCCATGCAATGCCCGCTAAGGCAATGAAGGGGTTAAGGCACAGTACTGTAGCAGATTACAATATGTACTGTACTACCCACCTATTAATACACAACCCACCTACCCTCTGTCCCCCCCCCATAAAATCATGATGTATTATTTTACACACAGGATTAATACCCCAGTCCGACGGGAGTCCCTGGGGGGTCCTGGCGGGTGTCCACAGGCCCCAGAGTGCACCAGTACCCCAGGGTCTGGAGGCCTCCGGGTGTTTTTTTTTTTTACATACAGGATTGGTACCTTAGGTCTGCGGTGACCTCTGGAGACCACCTGAGGACCCACAGATGCCCACGGGTCCCACCTGCGGACCCACGGGGGACACATGCGGGGAAGAACTGGGGGCCCCACTGCTGTGAGGGACCCGTGGACCCGCAGGGCTCACCGAGGGTCCCCAGACCCCCGCAGGAACCACCCGATGGCCTCAGACACCTGTGGGGCTGACCTGGGGACCCCCAGACACCCGCGGGCCCACTTGTGGACCCCATTTGGGGCCCACGGTGACCCGCGGGGACCACCTTGAGGCCCACGGCACCTGGCGGGGACCACCCAGAGGCCTCCAGACCCTGGGGTACTGGTGCACTGTGGGGACTGCGGACACACGCCGGGACCACCAGGGACTCCCAACGGTTTGGGAAATTAATCCTGTGTGTAAAATAATAAATCATGATTTTATGGGGGGCCACGGGGTGTGGGTGGGTGTTGTATTAGTGGGTGGTTAGTACAGTACTGTACATATTGTAATTTAATCTGCTACAGTGCTGTGCCCTAACCCCTTCATTGTCTTAGCGGGCATTGCATGGCCGCTAAGGTAATGAAGCTGCTTACATTTTTATTTATTGTGTATGTGAGCAGGGGGTTTCCTGAGCTGAACAAAGTTTATTTCAGCCTCGGGGACCCCCTACTTCCCTAGATACCGGCCCCGGTATGGGGTGCCGGTATCCCTCTGCATTGTTTACAGTAAATCCCACGTGGAGTTTAACATGGCGGGGATACCGGCACCCCATAACGGGCCTGTAACTTGGGAAGTAAGGGGTCCCAAGGCTGAAATCAACTTTGTTCAGCTCCAGAGACCCCCTGCTCACGCACATTATGAATAAAAATAAAATATAACCAGCTTCATTACCTTAGCAGCTACCCGCTAAGTAATGATTTTTCTTATTTGGAGGGGGGTGGGTGATACTAGGGTGAAGGAGAAGGGGGTCTTCTGTTTTGAACAAAGTTGATTTCAGCCTCGGGATCCCCAACTTCCTGAGATACAGGCCCGGTATCCCCTCTGCTTTGTTTAGATCCCACGGTCACATGACCCACAGGATTTTAACTTGGGGATACAAGCACCCCATAATGGGGCCTGTAACTTGGGAAGTAGACTGTCCCCGGACCTGAAATCAATGCGGTTCAGCTCCAGAGACACCCTGCTACATTAGTGTAATGTTAAAATTGTAATTAAACCCCCGCGATCGCCTGTGAGAGGTGCGCAATTAGAGTGACTGATTCAGTCTCTAACTGCACGTCTAGTACAGAAAGGCAGACTAGGGTAGCATTCACACAGCAGGGACCATGCAGTGTTACTCTGGTGCGTCTTGTTGTAGTCTGCCACTGAACATCTCGGTTCCATCTCGGGTCCACCATGCGGGATCACGAAAATGTACCCGGGTACATTTTATAATAAAGGTCACTACAGCTGTATGATATCATACTGCTCCCTTGCAGCTATTAATACAAACTCCCCCCATTTTACCTGTCAGGCTTCTTGCATTAGCAAACATGCATTACAGGTTTTTTTCAGTCTGTACAAACTGCAGACTCTGTCCCCATTAGGTCTGAATGAGGAGATTGACGTTTGGTCTTTATTTTGATCTCCTTGCATACTTTTATTATTTAACATTACCAGTGATTATATAGAATTGTTTTTTTATATATATTTTAATTATGATCTATGATCTAATCTGAGGTCCTATTTTTTCTCTCTGTATATCTAATTGTCTATGGTGATTTTTCTAATAGACCTTATCACACTATTATTTAACAGTAGGAAGTATTATCATATGCATTCAGTATGTAATTAGTATGTTATTAACTCTTGTCTCTTTATTTTTAGAGCATTCCTTGTCGCTTTATGATGTTTAATAAATTAAAATGTGACTATGTAATGTTTTTAAGTATGTATAGTGTTAATTCCTGATACCTCCAGGTGAGGGGTCGCTAGGTTTAGCTTCAGCCCATCACGGGAGAGTTATATGCTTCTCCAGGTGGGGGGGGGGGGTGGATCTTTTCAGTGCGGCCAATCACAGGAGAGTTGAGGGTATATGATAGCCCCTTTAGTTACCTCCTAATTTCCCTGACGAAGTATTATCCATACGAAACGCGTAGGAAGAGGGCGCGTTCCTTATCTTATACCCATTGAGGCTTTAATTCTCTGAGCAACATTGACTTTGTTCGGGACACTTGTTGGTTTGATCCACAACCTAGCGTGACGCGACACGAACTTTGGTAAGATGCCAGTTGATGACGTCACGGATACACGCGGAGCAACCCGGAACCGGCAAGGAGAGTCTCCTTCTCCACAACAGCGGCAGTGGCGATCCCACCGTGAAGTGAAGAACTTTAATCTGGAGTGGCGAGAGACGATCCTGGGTCCCGGTGACTAGAGGAGAGAAACTTAAACCAACACGGCAGGTTCCTGTGTTGCTGGTCGCCGAGTGGTAACATGTCCCTAACATGTCATGCTGTTTAATTTTAATTTTGATGTACGTGCAATACTCACCATTAATATAAAATTTAATTTTTAATTTTACTACACTATGAGGTTTTTTTTTGCGCTGTTTTTCTTTTTGTTTTGTATTAGTTTGGGTGTGCTGAGCCATTCCACGAGAACAGCGGCATCAACCTCATCCTAATCAGGTTGTCTTATTCCCATAAGTGTCACATATTCACAATTCACTTTTATAACAATTTATGAGCGCAGATCACTTTTTTTCTCACTGTCTCTTGTTTTGCTCACGTTTACAGCACATTTTTTGTTTATTGATTGTGTTTGTTATTAATTGTTGCACTTCATCAATATGGCCTGATCATTATCCAGCTGTAGAGAAAAAAGAGCAGCATTATTTGATTTTATGTTCAAAGATGAAACAAATGTATTTGAAGATGATACTCTATCTGATATCCCCACTGAAACCCATTCCAAACAGTTAGAAAATCTGTTATTAGTTGAGACCAAACAATGGTTAGAACGTAACACTATCCAAAGATATATGGACTGCGGGAGAGTACCCTGTGGGTTACGTTTCCAAAAAAATCCCACATTTGGGAGAGATAACGTCCACTTTATGAAGGAATGGGATAGAATTCAGGAGGAATGCTCTAGAGAGCTAATGAGGTTGATCATCTTTGAGCGTAGTAAATCTATTGCTGCTCTAGAAAAAAAATAGGTAAAAAGATCCTAATTTTGGAATCTTTTGTCATTAATACTGATTGTTCCAAATTAGAATGCGAACTTAAAATGACCTTAGAGTCAACAACGGAGGAAATTATGCTAAATAAGCAAAATAAATTTTATCGTGATAGACACGACTATGATAATGGTCGACAAAAAGAATGGAGTAGATCTGAAATAGAAAAAGGCAATGTTACAAATGGCCAAAATCCCCCTAAAAAATATCAAGGTGGACAACACCAGAAAAAAAGGGAGAATAGTCTACACTTTGAAGGGGAGAGGGGCCAAAAAGAACAGCCCAAAGAAAATCGTAAATCCTATAAAAGCTACCCCAAAAAAAACACAAGACAAACAATATAGATATTATAGTAAAAGGAGAGATAGTTCAAATAACAGATCAGAGTATACCCATAAAGAAACATATGGTAGAGAGACATACTCTAAAGACAAACATTATTATTAGTACACCCCCTAGGAAGGACTCTGAGCAACAATCTCTAAACGATCCCTTTTTCTGGAGGAACTCAAGCTACGATACTTGGAACCAACAGAGAAAGGGAGTACAGTCAGAGAGAAAGAGAGAAAAAGTCTAGAAATCCCCAGGTCACAGAAAAGACATAATTCACCCGAAGAGGAACAAGGAAAGGGGGGGTATAAAACCAAAGCAAAGAAGGGAATCAAACTAGACTCAAAAGACGAATCTTTTAGATGTATTTTTAATTTATCCACAATAGAGTTAACTCTATGTCAAAAGTTGGTCCTTAATAAAGGCCTTAAATTTTCTCAATCCAGTGGTCCAAATGGGTTCCAGTTATTTACAGATTTACATAAATTTACTAGGAACCTGACGCTGAAGAGACATTTCCTGAAAAAAGAAATAGGAAATGAATATAGTGACAAAGGCTTAAATTTGGACTCTACAACTGAGGATACCAATTTGACATTATGTCAACATAGTAATTTTAAACCACCATCTAGGTTTTATCCTGCCCATAGTAAAGGCAGTTTTATTGATTCATTTTTTAATGTAGTGAATAATGAATTCACATCACTGGTAAAAAAATTTAAACCATCTGATATTCCACATAATCTTAGTTATAATGAGCATTTAGCTCTAAAAGTGTTGCAGGATAAAAAAGATCTGATCATAAGACAAGCAGATAAAGGTGGGGGAGTAGTGCTCCAAAACCATCAGGACTATGAAACTGAGGCAATACGTATATTGAGTGATTCTATGAATTATTGAAAACTCACTCAAGATCCTACAAAACGGTTCTTACTAGAGTTCAAAAACCTTCTCGATGAGGCTGTTGAGTCCACAGTTATCACACAATCTGAATACCAATTTTTATATGTTCAATTTCCTATTATACCAGTATATTATCATCTTCCCAAGATACACAAGACATTAATCGATCCACTGGGTAGACCCATAATCTCCGGAATTGGGTCCTTAACATCAAACTTGTCTCAGTATGTAGATTATTTCCTACAGAAATACGTCAAACTGCTGCCATCTTATATTAAAGATACGACTGCCGTTTTAAATTTAGTTAAAACAATTAAATGGCAAGAAAATTATAGATGGGCGACATTTGACGTTCAGTCCCTTTAGACATGTATTCCCCACAACAAGGGCATTGAGGCAATTAAGGAGATTTGAACACAAGACATAGATCTACACCCATTAAATTGTGAATTCATCATTGATGCCATCAGCTTTATTTTGTCACAGAACTATTTTTTATTTTTGAATCAATTTTTCATCCAGTTGTGTGGCACAGCTATGGGGACACGCTTTGCCCCAAGTTATGCCAACATACTGTATATATGGGGGGCATGGGAAGATTGCTTTATTTGGCATAATAATCCATTTGCAGATAAAGATATTGTCTGGCAGAGATATATCGATGATGTCTTGTGTATCTGGGAGGGTGATGATAATACTCTGGATCTCTTCAAGGTCTATCTGAATAATAATAATTTTAATTTGAAATTTACATCTGAGAGAAATACCAACCAGATAGATTTTTTAGATTTGAGCTTGGAATCCAGAATCGGTAAAAATATCAACACCAAAACATTTTTTTAAGAAAGTGGACACTAACAGTTTCTTATTGTCATCCAGTAATCACAAAAGATCCTGGATTGACAATATACCCCTAAGTCAGTTTATGCGTATCAAACATAATTGTAGTCTCCAGACTGATTTTGAGGTTCAATCAACCACTTTATTAGAGAGGTTCATTGAACGAGGGTACGACAAGGTTTTATTAATTAATTCCCAAGAGAAAGTTGACAATATGAAGAGGGAGTCATTACTGCTACAAAATCAAGAAGTGAGCAATGATGATACAAATGACAACAAATTAAAAGTTCCATTTATTACAGAATACAACTCAGTCAGTATGAATATTCAAAAAATCATTAATAAAAACTGGAACATTTTTTGTAATGACCCGATTCTTGGTCCCTCACTCCACCATAAACCCAGCTTTATTTACCGTTGGGCAAAAACTTTGAAGCATTATCTGGCACCAAGTGACATTGGGCCTCCGACTACTACATCTTCGAAGATTCCGTGGATACCACAAAAACCAACAGTAACTACAGCTGTGGGATATGCAAAGCATGCAATATGCTTAACACAGACCGTAAACAATTTCAATAAAATATTACTAAAGAAAATTTCACTGTTAAAAATTGCATATCCTGCAAATCCACTTATGTGGTTTATCTTCTGCAATGTCCCTGCAGATACCAATATCTTGGTCGGACAAAAAGATTTTTGAGGATAAGAATTCTAGAACACGCTAGAAATATTAGATTAGGTTTTGAACAATAGTAGAAAGGTGAGAGAAAGAACACAATTTAGCACTCAGGTTCACTCTCTGAAGATAAGTGAATGGTTTAAAACATAATCTTTATTAATAACAGTATATATTAAAAAATGGTTGATAGAACGACGTACTGAAGGTAGGTAGATCCTGAATAAGATAGCCGTATTGGCTCCGGATCAGACTCATAAGTGTACCAGAGGGTTTTAATAAACTGCTGGTAACATATTAGCACAGAATTCCTGATGTGGACCTGTGTGGTAAGTGAATACTCCAGGTGTGTCCGGGTATGTGCTGAGACTATAAGTCACAATGCTGGTATTTATATTCTAGTAGGTGATAGTATATGTGACTTATAGCAACTAACATACATAAAGAGCAAATAAACTATGTACATCAGTTGTGATCAATTCAATCAGTTAAGCTCCCCTGTGTAGGTCTGTATACCCATATACTGCACCGACACACTTTATTCGAGCAAATACCCAGTATGTACCTGGCAGATACCTGGAATGCGCCGCTCCTCACCTCTGGCAAGCCCCGTTGCGTTTGCCTTCCCAGCCTGGGTTCATGCCTGGCTGACGGGCGGCTGATCTGTTAAATGATAATGATTAGGATTTAATAGGCTGCAATGCTTCGCGTGTCTACCAGATGGCATAAATTCATGAATTGTAATGCAGTATATATATATATATACTGTGCAGTATTGCAGCCAGCGGGAATAAAATGCTTCAATCCCTGCTTGGAAAATACCTCAATGCACTCGGACAGAAAACAGTCACAAACCTCAATACACCCGGGTATACCCGAATTCGTGGGACTAGCCGAGCTCGAATAAAGTGTGTCGCCAGTGTAGGTGTCCCACTAAGTGTAATGTCCAGGGGTGTGTTGACCTATAGTTACCTGCGTTATGCTTGTCAGAGGTAGGTATCCTGACTGTATATTCTGGGGGTGTCGGTGAGGTCCCAGTGAGGGAGACACTAATAGTGGGAGACAGACTTATACCATGAGCTTATATCAGAGGGCTGGAGACTGGCAAAAACTGAATGATTAACCTCATTGATGCTGTGCAGAGTGACAAGCACAGCAAAACAGCTACAGTATTGCTATAAGTGAGGTTCCTCAGGACATATAAATATCGGAGCACTGTCCCTGTATACACTGCTGAAAGAGGCTACGAGTGACCATCGGGGCACTTGTATCCTATGTATATCTGCACGAACAGACTGCCACATCAACTCGCGGTGTTAGTAAATCATGCGGAGGCAGTGACTGATCTGCGCGTGCACGTGTGTGGAAGGAGCCGACGCGCGCGTTTCGTGAGAGGCTTTCTCAAGGCGAATGGTGAGTATCACTAAGGATACCCTGCAGTTAGGCAGGTATTTAAAGGGCCCCCAGTGATGACGTCATTGGTTAACCCCTGATGTGCCTTGATATGCTAGGTTCTGTGAATGAGCACAGTGAGTGTACCAATGTGTATGACTGCATACCCTGCACATTGCAATATTAAAGTTCTGACTTAAATCCTATGTTGTTGCCTTATTGCCAGATACATGCAAAGTGAAGCAATAATGCACTTCAGATCTGCCACAGGGGTAGTAATGGTTGATATTAAGTATGATCATGTGAATAAATAAATCATTTTGTTAGGGTCCAGAGTGGCCCTATGAATCACTATGTGACCTCTCTAAGGTGGTCTTGGTGGTCTTTGCACAGGATTGGGGAGCTACCTGACGCAGGCATGGCGATGCTGCTGGGTTTACATACCAGCAGTGATGAGGACAAGAAGCGAATTTGGTGGACAAAGAGGGTGCATACATGCATGATCCAGGGGTAGTGCTATGGGGAAGTACACTACCGTTATAGGAATGGGGTGTATAGAAATCCCTCATTGAGACCTCTAGGGGCCAGGCTCCCAAGTGTGTAAATCCATTTGGCTTCTATTTGGAGAAGGACTTTGTCCCAGTCTCCTTTCCGAAGTCCTCTTGTTGGATGATCGATCCCACAGAAGGTGATGGCCTTAAGGTCCCCGCCATGACACTGATTAACGTGTCTTGACAGGGGTTTATCAGCCTTATTCCTCACTGTTCCTATATGCTCAAGTACCCGCTGTTTAAGGCATCTGCCTGTCTTCCCCACATAGATCTTACCACAGACACACTTGCCTTGATATATGACACCTATACTGAGGCAGTTGATGAAGCTGCGTATAGGATACGACTTAGTATCATTCCAATTTCCAAATTGTTTTGTGGTGTTCATATACTGGCAGGCCCTGCATCGCTGGCAGGTATATGATCCGGTAGGTTTTGGTGGTAACCAAGTTCTTGGTGTCTCCTCCACAAAGTGACTATGGACCAGTAGGTCACGTAAGTTCTTAGCTCGTCTGCTAGTCATGGAGGGGCGATCTTTGGTGACTCCTCTTAGGAGATCGTCCGCTCTGAGGATGGGCCAGTGTTTTTCCAGGATGGCTCTCGCCTTAGGCCATTCTCGGTTGAAAGTACCTATGAAACGGATCACTTTGTCTTGTATTGTGGGTGGTTTGTCCATTATGAGGGTTCTGCGTGAGGTATATTTTGCTCTCTTATAGGCCTTTTTGATACTCTTCCGGCTATACCCTCTATCCACAAAGCGTTGTGTCATAGTTTTTGACTGTTTTTCGTACTCCTGATCAGTGCTGCAGTTCCTCATTAGTGGTGTGAAGAAGGCCCTCATTGCCCCTTGAGATTTGTAAATCTAGGAAACACATGGTGTCCTTACTGTATTCCAATGTAAGGTGGAGATTGAACATGTTCGTGTTGAGCTTACTAATGAACTCTTTGAGGACTCCCTCTGGGCCTCGCCACAGGATGAACACATCATCGATGTAGCGGACCCAGAGGTCAATGTGATCAGTATATGCCTCCAGACCTTCTGTGAATACTACCTGGGATTCCCACCATCCCAGGTAGAGGTTGGCATAAGTAGGGGCACATTTGGTGCCCATTGCCGTGCCCCTAAGTTGGTGGTATATTTTGCGGTCAAAAAGAAAGTAGTTCCGTGTCAACACGAATCTGAGCAGATCTAAGGTGAATGTATTATGTTTGGTATACCAGCAGCCCCTTGTCTTTAGGAAGTAGGATACTTTAGCACTCAGGTTCACTCTCTGAAGATAAGTGAATGGTCACTCGTAGCCTCTTTCAGCAGTGTATACAGGGACAGTGCTCCGATATTTATATGTCCTGAGGAACCTCACTTACAGCAATACTGTAGCTGTTTTGCTGTGCTTGTCACTCTGCACAGCATTAATGAGGTTAATCATTCAGTTTTTGCCAGTCTCCAGCCCTCTGATATAAGCTCATGGTATAAGTCTGTCTCCCACTATTAGTGTCTCCCTCACTGGGACCTCACCGACACCCCCAGAATATACAGTCAGGATACCTACCTCTGACAAGCATAACGCAGGTTACTATAGGTCAACACACCCCTGGACATTACACTCAGTGGGTCACCTAAGGTTATCCTGACACCTATATGGGTATACAGACCTACACAGGGGAGCTTAACTGATTGAATTGATCACAACTGATGTACATAGTTTTTTTGCTCTTTATGTATGTTAGTTGCTATAAGTCACATATACTATCACCTACTAGGATATAAATACCAGCATTGTGACTTATAGTCTCAGCACATACCCGGACACACCTGGAGTATTCACTTACCACACAGGTCCACATCAGGAATTCTGTGCTAATATGTTACCAGCAGTTTATTAAAACCCTCTGGTACACTTATGAGTCTGATCCGGAGCCAATACGGCTATCTTATTCAGGATCTACCTACCTTCAGTACGTCGTTCTATCAACCATTTTTTAATATATACTGTTATTAATAAAGATTATGTTTTAAACCATTCACTTATCTTCAGAGAGTGAACCTGAGTGCTAAATTGGGTTCTTTCTCTCACCTTTCTACTACTGTATACACCCAAAGCACCGTTCACAATACCATTCATTCATTTGTGGCTGCAGCAGGGGCTCCCCTATTATCCCCATAGGTTTTGAACAACATAGCTTTTCTAGACACTTTAAGTCCAAACATAACTGTGATTCCACGTTACTGAAATATATTGGTATCCAGGTTGTCTCACCAGGAAGACGGGGTGGGGACAGAAAAAAAATGCTTTCAAAACAGGAAAGTTGGTGGATTTACAAACTGCAGACTCTGTCCCCATTAGGTCTGAATGAGGAGATTGACGTTTGGTCTTTATTTTGATCTCCTTGCAGACTTTTATTATTTAACATTACCAGTGATTATATAGAATTGTTTTTATATATATATATATATTTTAATTATGATCTATGATCTAATCTGAGGTCCTATTTTTTCTCTCTGTATATCTAATTGTCTATGGTGATTTTTCTTATAGACCTTATCACACTATTATTTAACAGTAGGAAGTATTATCATATGCATTCAGTATGTAATTAGTATGTTATTAACTCTTGTCTCTTTATTTTTAGAGCATTCCTTGTCGCTTTATGATGTTTAATAAATTAAAATGTGACTATGTATTGTTGTTAAGTATGTATAGTGTTAATACCTGATACCTCCAGGTGAGGGGTCGCTAGGTTTAGCTTCAGCCCATCACAGGAGAGTTATATGCTTCTCCAGGTGGGGGGGGGGGTGGATCTTTTCAGTGCGGCCAATCACAGGAGAGTTGAGGGTATATGAAGGGCCCCTTTAGTTACCTCCTAATATCCCTGACGAAGTATTATCCATACGAAACGCGTAGGAAGAGGGCGCATTCCTTATCTTATACCCATTGAGGCTTTAATTCTCTGAGCAACATTGACTTTGTTCGGGACACTTGTTGGTTTGATCCACAACCTAGCGTGACGCGACACGAACTTTGGTAAGACGCCAGTTGATGACGTCACGGATACACGAGGAGCAACTCGGAACCGGCAAGGAGAGTCTCCTTCTCCACAACAGCGGCAGTGGCGATCCCACCGTGAAGTGAAGAACTTTAATCTGGAGTGGTGAGAGTCGATCCTGGGTCCCAGTGACTAGAGTAGAGAAACTTAAACCAACACGGCAGATTCCTGTGTTGCTGGTCGCCTTGTGTCCCTAACATGTCATGCTGTTTAATTTTGATGTACGTGCAATACTCACCATTAATATAAAATTTCAATTTTAATTTTACTACACTATGAAGTTTTTTTGCGCTGTTTTTCTTTTTGTTTTGTTTTAGTTTGGGTGTGCTGAGCCATTCCACGAGAACAGCGGCATCAACCTCATCCTAATCGGGTTGTCTTATTCCCATAAGAGTCACATATTCACAACACACTTTTATAACAATTTATGAGCGCAGATCACTTTTTTTCTCACTCTGTACTATTATCTTATCTGCTCCTTCCTTTCTGCGCCAACTTGGTTTAGTCTTTAGAAGTTTTCTTGTATTATCTATATGTACTATTGGTGTCTCACTGCTTATCAAACTCGCACTCCCCCCCCATTCTACCTCAAAAACCCCTTGTTTCCTCTTCTATTGTATCTAATTCGTTTTCTGCTTCATTCCCCTCCCCCTCCATCCTAGTTTAAACTCTCCTCCAACCTTTTTAGCATTCTCCCCCCTAGCACAGAAGATCCCTCTTCATTGAGGTGCTATCCGTCCCTAGAATATAGATGGCACCTCTCAGAAAAGGAGTCCAAATGCTCTAAAAACCCAAAACCCTCTTTCCTACACCACTTTCTTAGCCATGCATTAACCTCCCTAATCTCTGACTGTCTCCCTGCGGTTGCGCATGGCACTGGTAGTATTTCAGAAAATACTACCTTGGCTGTCCTTGCCTTAAGCTTTTGGCCTAGATCCCTGAAATCATTTTTTAGGACCCTCCATCTTTCTCTAACTTTGTCATTGGTGCCAACATGTAACAAGACAGCCGGGTCAATCAGAGACCACCACCCCTCCTCCCCCCCCCAACCATCTGTCAAACCGATCCACAATGTGCCAAACCTGAGCACCCGGGAGACAACAAACTGTTCTGTTCATGCGGTCACTGCAACAGATTGCCCTATCTACCTTCCTTATAATGGGGTATCCTACCACCCCAATTTCTCTTGGTATCTGAGCATCCTGAGTCCCCTCTGTGCTGGAGGGACAATTCCCCTGGCTGCTAGAGGAATCAGTTTCCCCCAGCATTGCCATTTCTGCCCTGACACTCACAATATCTTCACTCAATATGTCAAATCTATTGGGATGGATCAGTTCAGAAATTACCTGCCTCTCCCTATTGCCCCTGCTTCCCCTTCTAACTGTTACCCAGCTACCTACCTGATCCTCACTAACAGCAACCAAGCTGCCTAGCTGCTCCTCACTAACAGTCCCACCAACTGCACCACTAGTCGAAGCAAGGGCCTGCTCAGTGAACTTTAACCCCCTTTCTAGATTGCCAATGTCCCTCATATTTCAAGTTGCCTCTTCAGATCAGCAATCTCTGACTCTAAAGAGGCCACCTGCTCACAATTCCCACAGTGGTATGCTCCTTGAAACAGCTGCTCCAAGGGCACATACATGTGGCAAGATGTGCATTCAGTGGCATTTTCAATCCTGCTCATTCTAGCACTATGAAGTTTATAAGTATTAACAATAAACTGTACTTCAATATACTATACCTTGTTTAACCGCTTCCTTGTTCAAACTGCTTCTGGATCTAACTGCACACTTCAAACAACAGCACTTGAAATCAACCACACAGATCAGTATACGCAAGTTACAATATAGAGGTTACCTAATGGGGTTTTGTTAGGACAGATTAAGGATTTAGGAGTGATAATGATACGCTTAGCACAGCTTGTTCAGTGCCCGGCAGCAGGGGAGAGAGGCCCACAGCAACTGGGGCCCGGTGGTTGGACTTGGATTTTGGGCCCATCCAGCGCTGGCTGGCCAGGCCCCCCACAGCCCCCAGGTCCAGGACAGTTGTCCGTGGTTGTCCCTTCCTGTCGGCAAGCCATGATTTTGGGCATGGAATGGGAAAAAAAAGGAGAATTAGTATATAATTGATAAAGGGGATATATGGTTTTATTTAGAAGGTAAGAGTACACTTATGCATACCTAATAAAAATGTTCACTTAGGTTAAAGGTCCTCTAACTGTAGTTTAGATTACTACTTAAAAATACTCCCAGGGTCAGTAGTTGTTTTAATGTACTGATGGTAACTGAAAATGTGATGTTTGTTTCTTGAAGACTGTATTATCTATATAGTAGGTAAGTTCAGGAAAAATATGGTTATATTCTAAAAAAAGGAAATGTACTGTATACAAGGATACAACAAATAAATTAAAACATAAAGCAAACATCCCAACGAAGAGACAGAGTCAGCGGGCACTGCTGGGCAAAGGTACAAGGCTGGACTGTGCTGTAGCAACAAATTGAATTTATTGAATCATGCACAAACGGGATAAAAAGGGTTAAACCCCCGGTAGAACTCTAACGCGTTTCAACCCTTGCGGGTCTTTGTCAAAGAGTACAGCCACTCGATTCACAACCCGTTATACACTACCGACACACTTTATCCTAGTAGGGCTAGTTCCGCAAGCCGGGGGATGCCCCGGCTTGCTAGCCCCACTCCCTCGGCGTGCCGCGCGTCACCGATGCGCGGTCACGCGTCATCGGGTGTCAGCGCCCCCTGCACGCACGTCCAGGGCTCCCCGAGGGAGCCCTGGTGTCCCGCGATCGCGGGACGGCGGCAGGGGGTTCCGGGGGACCCGGTGGACCCGGCAGCGGTACGGAGAGCGCCCCAATCGGAGGGCGCTCTTCCGCTGCTTTGGCGCGCGCCCGGCACCCTCCAGCGCGCGCCAGGTAACTGCTGCGGCCGAGAACGGGCAAATGCTCGAATAAACTCGGCCGCAGCAGTATAGCAAGCCGGAACCGGAAGTGATGTCGACCTGCCAATGACGCGGACCATCCTCCGCAATTAGCCGAGGGCGGTCAGCGCAACTGGGGGGGCGGCGTGAACGACTGGACTGAATACGTAACAGCAGGGCTATACAAATAATGCAAAACATAAAGAAAGAAGTATACGTGAAGAACATTTAAAAACATCTTTAAGCATTACATATATATGCATGCCTATTAGGAGAAAGATTATAATGTGACGAATAAATCATATTCAACTAGATACATCTATGTAATTAGAATGTAAATATGTTTAAAAAAATTATAAGAAGCATCTGAAAAAAATTAAAATCAAATGGGGGAGTTAGGGGAAGCGAAAATGGAGGGAAAATATACTTGCAAAAATGAGTATGTATAAAGTGAATAAAAAATTGGTTAAACTGGCACAAGGAGACCCTCCGAGTCATATGCTAATATTTGTATATAATGATTGTTCTGAATAAACCATATTTAATATAGGTTAATTCACATGATTTTTTCGTCAATTATATTCAACATGTTTCACAAAAGATGGAATTAAGGGAAGATATGAGATAATGCAAAACATGACATGAACATTTGAACGATGTTGTATATATATCAGACAAATGGTCATTCTCAGAAAAAGTATATTAAATATATATATATATATATATATATATATATATATATATATATATATATATAGTATTCCATTCTTAATTAATAAGTTAATGGAAAATAGATGGATTAATACCCAATCCAATAGATACACAGAACAATCATATCCAAATAGTTGTCTTAACCATAAATGACCACAGTATCTCACTGAGTCAAAACATTTGATCACTAAGTGATCATTAATTTGCTCAAATATGCGCAAATTTAATCGTAAAAGATTCTATAGAGAGATTTGGAATATAAGGGGGTCAAGGAAGGGACATGATGAACATCCAAGTGGAAAGGTAACGCATGCTGATTTGGTTATGCAGAACAATACAAAACAATGATGGACATCACTTACAAAGAAACATGTCACAACTAATATGACTGAGTTGTTGTTGTGAAGATTTCAAATTATCCGTAAAGCAAATGTGTCATAACATAACATATTCAGAAACCCAGTTGAATTGATTTATTTTCCCATATAAACCCTGGATGTTGGGGAGAACCAGTAAGTATAAAAAGGAATATTATTAAAGAAAATGTTGTATTTCCCAGTCTTCATTGATGCCATTGGGGACCAGAGTATCCATTGTGAAGATCCAGAACATTTATTTTTGATTTAAAATGTTCTGACGATCCCCACATCTGGCTGGAGATGGAACATGCTCGATACCGCTGAATGTGAGCAAATTTAATTTGCCCGTTGAACATTCAGCATAGTGTCTGACAACTGGAAACCTTAAATCTATTTTTTTAAAGATCTTACATGTTCTATTATGTGTATTTTCAATGGACGAATGGTTCTACCTATATAGTTCTTCCCACATCTGCAGGTTAACATATAGATAACATAATTGGTATTGCACGTGATGAAACTTCTCAATTTGATCTTGTCCCCAATCTTCTTAGAATGTATGTTTTTTTTATAGATTTCGCATAAGAACACATTTTACAATATCCACATTTGTAAAAACCCAAAGGTGGCACAAAACCATCTGTTTTTGGTGAGGGTGTCCCCAATATACTTGGTGAAACATAGTTCGACAGTGTTTTTGCTTTTTTAAATACAAATTTAGGTAAGTCTTCAATAGATTGATTTAATTTCATGCCAAGACTTAAAACGTTCCACTGTTTGGTAATAATGGAACGAATAGCATTTGCCTGTTGGCTATGTTGTATAATAAAACAAAGAGGTACATTGTGATCCTTGTATTTATTACTATTTCTCTTTTTCAAGAGGTCTGTTCGTGGTGTGTAATATACACTCTCTACTCTTCAGTAAATTAAAACATAGGCAGAGAACCAGGAAATTATCTCATTACCATTTATTGGAATCAGCAAGGATCTTTTTCCATTATTTCCTGGGAAAAAACAATAGTAACACAAGATTATCACGTCCCCATTCCATATTGCTGGCATAGGGCATTTACAGTAAAATGCAGCTGGCTTCTTGTGTGAGAAACTTGCAATGACTTCAATATTTGTACAAATAGAGGAAGCAAAAGAAGCAACTGGGTTAAAAAAAAAATACCAAACCATACCTTACTGTACCATAACCCTACTTTTTTCTAAATTTGTAAAGGCCATGCACAGATGTACTGTAGCAGATGTTAATGCACCTGCACCTGGATCTACAGGTATTGACATGACAGAAGAAAGATGCAGCACAGGTTTCAGGTAGTGATTTGGGAACCTGTGTAATTCTCGTCAGGACCATTTTTTTTAGAAATTCTAAAAATGTTGAAGTGAAAGCTGATTGTTAGTTCGAAGATGTTACAAATGAGCACTGCTCATTTTAGCTACCCAAATATTATCCAAAATGTATTCAATTTGCAAAATTCAACACATTTTGCCAAAATGTGACAATATGTTGGCATAAAGGTGATGTGCAAGTAAGATATTCCCTGTAGGTGATTTCTTGTTAAGTTTCATTTCTTTGTCATAGTATTTTACAGTCTTAATTTATGTAGTGCCATTAATGTACATACGCTTCACAGCAGTAATACCTATGACAATATTATAAATAACAAATAATATAAATAACACATAAAGGGGAGAAGTGTCATTTAGGAAAAGGGAGGGAGACAGGACGATAGTTAGAAAAACAGGTAGGGTCAAGCTTGCTGTTTTTGAGTACTGGTATAACTGTTGCATGTTTGAAGGAAGAGGAAAAGTGTAGTAAGAGAAGGACCAAAAAAATGAACCCGAATATACTGTAGCAGGGAGCGGCAAAGCTTTTTTAGGAGCCAAGTTGTAGCAAGATAGCTGAAGAGCATGACTATTTTTCTTCAGAAGTAATGCAGGTAGACAAGAAAAAAACTGTATGAGGGAAGTATTTCTAGCCATTAAAGAGGGAAGAGCATATTCTTGTGCTCATACTTATAGGCTTGAGCCTAATAATTGTGAAAGTATGCTGATTTTAACAAGAAAACCAAGTGTTGAACAAGACCAATTTATAAGTATATAGATATTTTCCATTTCTACATCAATGTATGCTTTATATGATAGACTTGTTTTATTCACAAGGAACAGTGCAGGTAAATGAGTTGGCTAGAGTAGCCATGTATATTAACAATGTTTGTTTATCTAAGTCACATGCTCACTTTTGTGCTGTTCATGACAGATGGTATATTGGGATGGATTGAGGAGTGATATTATTCATTTGAGGGACATTTGCGAAGGTGAGCAGTGGGACAGCTTGCGAGCTGCGTTAACCCTTATCCCGTATGCAGTCACATACTCACAGGTGTGCCGTATGTGACAGAAGGTATGTTTTTTAAAGAAGAAATATAAGATTGATGTGCAATTCATTGTTTGTAAACAATTTAGGGAATACCATGAATTTGCTTTAGCAAATGTCTAAGATGAATTGTAATCATTTTTCATAATATCCATTATTGCAACTAGTAACCACAGGGTGGCATCAATGTTCTTTGCAATTAAATTAGTGAATAATACATCACAATGAAAGGATAGCTTTAGATCAATGCATGGTTTAGGAATGTTATTCCATTCATTATATGTTTTGTATGTTATTACAAATGGCACAATACAAAGACTATAATTATGATGATTATTACGCTTTTTAGATTTGTTAAATTATTATTGTTACTAATATTATTCGACTATATTCCATAGAGAAGTAAAATGCAAGAAGAGATGGGCAAACAGTCTAAATCCGTTCCCCGGATTGTTTTGACCAAATCCACCCCCCCCCCCAAAAAAAAAAATCTTTCTGTGGATTGGGTGCTAAAAAGGAAAAAAGATTAATTCACAGTCAACGAATACAGTCCAGATGGATTTTTAAGAATCTGAACTCGGATTGTATATTGATTCCAAAATCCTTTGCCAGATTGTTTAAAAAAAAACAAAAAAAAAAAACGCACTCCGATTAATCTTGGGAACAGAGAGAAAGAAAGAAAGAGGTGGGCTTCACAAGGAATATAAAACTGCCAACCGGGAAGTAGAAGTGGTCTACTATTAAAGGAAGCCACAAAAGGGAGCCACTACAGGTACTGTATAAACACTCATTTTGGTGCTACACTGGCGACACACTTTATTCGAGCTCGGCTAGTCCCACGAATTCGGGTATACCCGGGTGTATTGAGGTTTGTGACTGTTTTCTGCCCGAGTGCATTGAGGTATTTTCCAGGCAGGGATTGAAGCATTTTATTCCCGCTGGCTGCAATACTGCACAGTATACTGCACCGACACACTTTATTCGAGCAAATACCCGGTATGTACCTGGCAGATACCTGGAATGCGCCGCTCCTAACCTCTGACAAGCCCCGTTGCATTTGCCTTCCCAGCCTGGGTTCATGCCTGGCTGATGGGCGGCTGATCTGTTAAATGATAATGATTAGGATTTAATAGGCTGCAATGCTTCGCGTGTCTACCAGATGGCATAAATTCATGAATTGTAATGCAGTTTATACACTACCGACACACTTTATTGAAGTGTGGTCGGTACCGCAAGCCGGGAAATCTCCCGGCTTGCTAGTGGCCGCCCCTCGGCGTGCCGCGCGTCATAGACGCGCGGTCACGCGTCATCGGGAGCGTGCGCCCCCTGCACGCGTGTCCAGGGGCTCCCCGAGGGAGCCCTGGTGTCCCGCGATCGCGGGACAGCGGCAGGGGGTTCCGGGGGACCCGGCGGACCCGGCAGCGGTAGGGAGAGCGCCCCGATCGGAGGGCGCTCTTCCGCTGCTTCGGCGCGCGCCCGTCACACTCGGGCGCGCGCCAGGCTACTGCTGCGGCACAGAACGGGCAAATGCTCGAATAAACTGTGCCGCAGCAGTATATATATACTGTGCAGTATTGCAGCCAGCGGGAATAAAATGCTTCAATCCCTGCTTGGAAAATAACTCAATGCACTCGGGCAGAAAACAGTCACAAACCTCAATACACCCGGGTATACCCGAATTCGTGGGACTAGCCAAGCTCGAATAAAGTGTGTCGCCAGTGTATATATATATACTGCATTACAATTCATGAATTTATGCCATCTGGTAGACACGCGAAGCATTGCAGCCTATTAAATCCTAATCATTATCATTTAACAGATCAGCCGCCCGTCAGCCAGGCATGAACCCAGGCTGGGAAGGCAAACGCAACGGGGCTTGTCAGAGGTGAGGAGCGGCGCATTCCAGGTATCTGCCAGGTACATACTGGGTATTTGCTCGAATAAAGTGTGTCGGTGCAGTACATGACTGCATAACAGAAAAGGATCAAAAATATTCACTGTGCAGTCTGAGTGTCAGACACATACAGTAATGAATTTAAAAACTTTATTTAAAATAAAAACAACTCTACAAACTGCAGAAAGTGATTCCACTCGCTTACAACAGCCAGGGCTGCAAACAGCTTTCCCGGGGCCCAGGACTATAGTTTTCACTGCTCCCCTTCCCCCCTCCGGCGTTTGCCACCTCCAGTGCTATCATCAGTTGAGCCAGCCTTTCATCCTGGGTTCTCTACAGCTGGGTTTGGAGCTGAACTTGTTGCTGAAGAAGCAACCATAATAGGTAATTTTGCTTAGTTTGCAGGCTATTTCGCTTGGGCTGCTTATCCAGAAACGTAAAATAGTTGCTCCCTGTCTATCTTCCGGGCTGGTCAAGGGATCATCACTTTCTTGTTCCGACTCTTCTTCCCTGGTACCATTTGTTAAAAATGTATCACTGTCAGAACCAGATAGACACTTCTTTGGTGAACACAAATTCTGACTTGGCCCTCTGGAGGTTTTGCAATTTCTGGGACAAATCCACCAGTTACTCTATGCTGCAGGTCATCTCACCTCCCTTATGTTACAGGGTAATCTGGAGACGTGTCCATGGGCGTCCGCAGGAGGGAGCACTTGCACCCCCCTGGATCCAGGGCTGCCAACAGCGGGGGACAGAGGGCACTGGCATGCCGGGCCCCGTGAGTCAGGGGGCCCGGCCGCCCGGGCCCCCTGCGCGGCTGTGCCCCTCTATAAATTCCGTCGCCCGGTCACCACAGGGTGACAGGATTTAGAGCGCTCACGATGTGCAAGGAAGCGCGCGCGTCTCTGCAAAAAAAACCTCCCTTGTCTCTGATTGGCTGGCGCGTGTTGGCACGCTGCCAGGATATTTTTTTTTGGCCCTCGCAAGCTCTATCTGAGCTGGCATAGCGAGGCCTGCCCTTTCCTGCATGCAGCAAGTCAGGTGAGTACTGCTCCATGCCACTCTCGCTTTCCCCTTGTCCTCCTGCTCTTATTCCCCCCCCTGCTCTGACCCCCCCGGTCCATAATCTTCCCCCTGCTCTGGTCCCCCCCGTTCTGATTCCCCCCCCCTGCTCCGATCCCCCTTTCCCGTTCCGATTCCCCCCTGCTCCTGCCCCCCCATTCCCATTCCGATTCCCCCTTCCCATTCCGATTCCCCCCTGCTCAATCCCCCCCCCCGTTCCAATTCCCCCCTGCTCCAGTTTCCCCCCCCATTCTGATTCCCCCCCTGCTCCGGCCCCCTGTTCCGTTTCCCCCCCCCCTGCTCCGATTCCCCCTTGTTGCGAGTGTCTGAGTTTGTGTCTGAGTGTGTGTGTGTCTGAGTGTGTGTGTGAGTGTGTCTGAGTGTGTGTCTGAGTGTGTGTGTGTCTGAGTGTGTGTGTGTCTGAGTGTGTCTGTGTGTGTGTGTGTGTGTGTGTGTGTGTGTGTGTGTGTGTGTGTGTGTGTGTGTGTGTGTGTGTGTGTGTGTCTGAGTCTGAGTGTGTCTGAGTGTGTGTGTGTGTCTGAGTGTGTGTGTGTGTGAGTGTGTGTGAGTGTGTGTGTGAGAGAGTGTGTGTGAGTGGGTGTGTGTGAGTGTGTGTGTGTGTGTGAGTGAGAGTGTGTGTGTGTGTGAGTGAGAGTGTGTGTGTGTGTGTGTGTGTGTGTGTGTGTGTGTGCGTGCGTGCGTGCGTGCGTGCGTGCGTGCGTGCGTGCGTGCGTGTGTGTGTGTGTGTGTGTGAGATCAGGGGGAGAGGGAATGAATGTGAGGAGGGCGGATTCAGGGAGTGGTTTTGAGTGAGAGCGGGATAATTGATGGAGGGGGAGAGTGAGGAGACAGGGGGTGTAAAAGAGGAAGTGAGGAAGAGAGTGACGAAGAGAGGGGTGAGGGGGAGAGTGAATGAAGAAGAGAGGGGGTAAGAAAGAGATGGGGCTACACCTTGGGACTATCTGCATTAGAGTGGCACCAGACAAGGTGAGAGTGTGTGTGTGTGTGTGTGTGTGTGTGTGTGTGTGTGTGTGTGTGTGTGTGTGTGTGTGTGTGTGTGTGTGTGTGTGTGTGTGTGTGTGTGTGTGTGTGTGTGTGTGTGTGTGTTAGAGTGTGTGTGTCTGAGAGTGAGAGAGAGTGTCTGAGAGTGAGAGAGAGAGTCTGAGAGTGAGAGAGGGATTCTGAAGGGGAGGGAGTCTATGGGGGGGTGGAGTCAGAGAGAGTCTGAGGGGGAGAGAGTCTGAGGGGGAGAGAGTCTGAGAGAGTCTGAGGGGGAGAGAGTCTGAGCGGGAGAGAGTCTGAGGGGGAGAGAGTCTGAGGGGGAGAAAGTCTGAGAGAGTCTGAGGGGGAGAGAGTCTGAGGGGGAGAGAGTCTGAGAGAGTCTGAGGGGGAGAGAGGCTGAGAGAGTCTGAGAGGGAGAGTCTGCGAGGGAGAGTCTGAGAGAGTCTGAGAGGGAGAGTCTGCGAGGGAGAGTCTGAGAGAGTCTGAGAGGGAGAGTCTGAGAGGGAGAGTCTGAGAGAGTCTGAGAGGGAGAGTATGAGAGAGTCTGAGAGGGAGAGTCTGAGAGAGTCTGAGAGGGAGAGTCTGAGAGGGAGAGTCTGGGAGAGTCTGGTCTGAGAGGGAGAGTCTGAGAGAGTCTGAGAGGGAGAGTCTGAGAGGGAGAGTCTGAGAAAGTCTGAGAGGGAGAGTCTGAGAGGGAGAGTCTGAGAGGGAGATTCTGAGAGGGAGAGTCTGAGGGGGAGAGAGTGTCTGAGGAGGAGAGAGTGTCTGAGGGGGGGAAGTCTGAGAGGGAGAGTCTGAGAGGGAGAGTCTGAGTGGGAGAGTCTGAGAGAGTCTGAGAGGGAGAGTCTGAGAGTGAGAGTCTGAGAGAGTCTGAGAGGGAGAGTCTGAGAGAGTCTGCGAGGGAGAGACTGAGAGGGAGAGTCTGAGAGGGTGTGTGTGTGTGTGTGTGTGTGTGTGTGTGTGTGTGTGTGTGTGTGTGTGTGTGTGTGTGTGTGTGTGTGTGTGTGTGTGTGTGTGTGTGTGTGTGTGTGTGTCTGTCTGTGAATGAATACAGACACCAACCCACAGTCAGTCAGTCACCCACCCAAGTGTCAGTCAGTCACCCAAGTGTCAGTCACACACGAGTCAGTCAGTCACCCACCCAAGTGTCAGTCCCCCACCCCGTCACCCACACCCCCCCCACACCCACTCTCTCTCTCTGTCTAGTTAAAATTATGCCCCCCCCCCGAAAACATTTCTGCGGACGCCCATGGACGTGTCAGTAATTTCCATGCCTACAGACGAGACCACGAGTATTCTAAAGCTTGCCTTAAACTAGCCCGGTTACATACTGGGTATGTACTGGGTGTAACCTGGCTAGTTTAAGGCAAGTTTAAGGCATTTCTGCATTGACTAATGACCCATAGGATTAACGCAGCAGGGATTTGGATGGGACTGCCAGTGACCCCCGCTGTTAATCTGATGGGCCATTAATCAATGCAGAAATGCTGGGTCTAGTTTAAGGCCAGTTTAAGGAATGTATCCAGCATGTACCTGGGTGTACCTGGATCTTTTTGGCGATTGCCACTGGTTTGTGTTAGAATAACCGTGGGCACTACAGTAAATGAAAACCTCTTTTTTTGTCTCTTCCTCTTTACTTTGTAAGACTGGAACATCAGGATTTCTGAGGTCCCCTTTCCCGCTTGAAACTTCTGCAGTTTCACTACACCCTTTAAAACCAGAGACAGAACAATGAACACAGACAGAGCTCAGTGCTACATCCAATGACTCAAATACACAGTACAGTGCCTATATATATATATATATATATATATATATATATATCTTTTGAATAAAATGGTCTTTTAGTTTAACTCTTTGGCCAAAGTGTTGTAAGCCCTTGAGCCCTTCCAAGGCAGACTACGTCTCAAGGTCCTAACACTAATATAAATTCTTAATAACCTGTACATTACCAGGAAGAATGATTTACAATAAATCTGTCAAAATTAGTTGCATAGTTCTAAGTCTGATTGAAGCTCTTATTAACCTGTATAATACCAGGAAAAGCACTCTGTATTAGATTTGTCACAATCAAACTGCATGCAGGTTCCCATGAGTGTGGAAGGTGAGACGGAGTGAGCTTTAAAACATTTAAAAGTGGGAGGGGGTGAGCTTTAAACTTTGGAAGGAGGAGCCACCCTCCAAATCAGCTAGGAACAGCAGAACAGATTTGCAAAACACACAGAACCCCTACAAGCTCATATAAGCACTCTCTAGTGTTTTTCCTGGTATTATACAGGTTAATAAGAGCTTCAATTAGACTTAGAAATATGCAACTAATTTTGACAAATTTATTATAAATCATTCTTCCTGGTAATGTACAGGTTATTAAGAATTTATATTAGTGTTAGGACCCTTGAGACGTGGTCTGTCTTGGAAGGGCTCAAGGGCTTACAACACTTTGGCCAAAGAGTTAAACTAAAAGACCATTTTATTAAAAAGATATATATATAGGCACTGTACTGTGTATTTGTGTCATTGGATGTAGCACTGAACTCTGTCTGTGTTTCATGTTCTGTCTCTAGTTTTAAATATATATTGCCATGCTCAGTACCACTCCTCTTTGACACTTATACGCATATGTATATATATGTTGTGGTTATTTTGGGGGTTCAATATGAGCTTGTAGGGGTTCTGTGTGTTTCACTACAACCACCTGGCCTTTCTTACAGATGCCGTAGCAGGCGGAAATATGCAGCATTTAGCTGGTGGTCCTCTAGCCACCGTTCTTCAAATTCATGGTTGTAGGGACATGACTGGTCCATCTGGGGGAGGTTAACCACAGCCAAAGCATACATAATCTTTTTTTGTTGTGTTTTGTTTCTGGGACCAAATAAAAGACATCCTCATAATTATCATAAAGCCTGAAAGGGTACTCTTCCGTGTGAACGGGTTCATTACAGACAAAACACATCTTGCCCTTCATTCCTCACACTGATCTCTTAAGGTGATATTGTGTCAATATTCTCTGTATATGCTAGAACCACATAGGCGGAGCAGACTTCACTTGCAATGTTCTTAGCTCTTGCAGGCATCTCTGTAGACTTAATTTTATATTTTTGCTAAGCGGCAATTTGAAAAACCTACAGTTTTTTGTAACTTTTTTTTCTTTCTTTTAGAAAACATGGAATAGACTTTGGTCACAGAATTAGTACCTTGTGTGGGTCACCATGTGTAGCAGTCCCTCCAGTCAAACTGGGGTATTCTGGGCTTAATCCAGCAGTGTATGATTTTCTGCATTGATTTGTAGACCTTTATTCTGGTAACCTTTGCATGTGGTTCTTCCACTTTTATTCCAGTTGCTCAATCTGTTGCTTGGCTATTGCAAACAAAAGCACAAACATTTTTCCTGACGGTCTCAGGACCTCCTTTCAAATACAAGAACGACCTCTCATCCCAACATCTGTCACCATATGTAGGAGATGCGTGCAGAGGTAAAATAGGTGCATAATTAAAATATTATAATTATATATAAAATGTTGCTATTACTGTAGTGCCGATGGTTACTCTAACACAAACGAGTGGCAATCACCAAAAAGATCCAGGTACATGCTGGGTACATGCTGGGTCTAGTTTAAGGCAAGTTTAAGGCATTTCTGCATTGACTAATGGCCCATTAGATTAACAGCAGGGGTCCCGAGTCTGCCAGGGACCTGCTGTGTTAATCCGATGGGTCATTAGTCAATGCAGAAATGCCTTCGGGGCTTTCTGAATACCGTGAAAGCAACGCTGTCAAAACTGGCTGTTTATACGACATAGCGAATTTTTTTATCAAGGCTACTAACATAGGCCCCTATATGAGATATTCTTTGATATGACATTATTCATTGATTTAGATATTATATATTTAAAACTATTAGAACCTATCCCCCATCCCTTTTTTCCTCTTTTTCTCCCAGTTTCCTCTTCTGCTTCCTTTTGTTTCTCTTTCGCTCTCCCATTTCTCTATGGGACCAGATCACTGATATTTATATATGTTGCATTTTTTTTCATTTGTATTTTGGGTTTTTATTTTATTTTGTAGTGGATTTAGTATTTATATTGTATTGGTTCCATTATGTGTATATATCAGTAGCCTTTTTTGGCATTTTTAGCATTTAGTGGTGTTTTTTTCTCATGGTTGGCTCTTTTAGTTTTGTGCCTGATAGTTTATTATATTGCTGAGCCTTGGATCAGGGATGCTTGATGTTACTATTGTAGGTTAGTGTGCTGGTGGCTGCTCCTGCTCAATAATACCATGGGTTGCCAGGCTGGTCATCATTGACACTGCCAGCTCCGCTGATGGGGTGAGGCTTTGACGCTTGCAGTCTTTCCTGCTAGTTTTACTCCTATGATGATAATGACGATACTGGGACTTGTTTCTTTAGACTGGAACTGAAGGCACTGAGGAGTGATGCACTTCTTGATAGATGAGAAGCCTTTAGAGATCTGACAGCAGAGATTCAGTTCAGCCTTGTTGTAGGAGGACATTCCATGTATGTTGCCATGGAAACCATACCATAAATGTATGGAGGAATGCATGCGCTGTAATGGTGAATACATCGAAGGACTTTTTTTGCACTCTATGGGCCACCGTAAACTTGGGGAATGGACATTTTTTGGTGCCAACATTTTAAATAGCCAGTGTAAAAAGCACTGGAGGAGAAACTTGAGAAAGGACAGTGAGGTCTGAAACATCGCCCATAGTATTTTTGTTCTGCTTGATGCAATATATTTATATCTTTGATATAATATCCCAGTGACTGCTGCAGAATTCCTTCCTGCTGTCGTACAAAAATAATGTAGATGGATTGTTAAATTAGAATAACTCATACAAGTAGGCTTAAATAAAGCTATGAAGTATTCTATGTTTTTATAATGGGTAATGGCACGTTATAATGTTTATTATTGAATTTTCTGATTGCTTCTTTTCACGTCTCTGTATTTCAGACACCTGCAGCTCTTTAATGATAAGCGATGTCAGCAGTGTATCCCTACTGTGGAAACATTCTGATTGGTGCTCTCACTCATTACCAATGGAATATAAGATTGGTCACTCAAGCACCCGGAAGAAGCCATGGCGAAATACACATTTGGGCTTGTCTTAGCTACATTCTCTCTGACCTATATGATGTGTGACGCATACCAGCATGCATGTCTGCATTGTGTCCCAAACTTACAGCCTCTGCCTGTTCCAGTCAGTGCCACCACCATTTTCTTAATGGAAAGACTAAGGGGCCAATTCAGGTAGCTTTGATAAAATCACTGCCATATCGAATATTTTAGCATGATGTACCTCATGGTCTGATGTTTGTGTTATCACGGTATACAAAAAGAGTTATCGTAAGTCACATACTGTTTGCGAGGAAAATGCCATACCGCTCGAATTAGTAGGGCCTTTAGCGGTGTCTTTTTCTAAGTTCTGCCCCTGCAATCTGCTTGCTGTCTGTAAAACATGCTTTGAGAGAGCTGCACAGAACTAGCTGTATCTCCCTGCACAACTCTTAAAAGCCATCACATTCCATTTTATACCCTCACGGCATACTATGTATACGAGTGACACCAGAGGATTTGATCCTACAGTATCATCTATCAGTGAAGCATGGACTTTCTCTGAGTGCCTCCCACTCACATATGGCCATGTGAGTGGAATTTACAGACGAGGCCACGATTATCCTAACGCTTGCTTTAAACTAGCCGGGTTACATTCAGAATATGTAAATACAGTAAATACTGTACATAGAACCACACAAGATACAACATAGCAATATGTCTGAGTATTTAAACAATGTAACAAAGATAATCATATGCAAGATGTAGCAGTTCCAGAGAAAATATACTGCTGAAAAAATATATTAATAGTCGCATCTGGTGATACTTAGTAGATCAAAAAGTCTCATGGTATCTATAAGCAAGAGGTCCCGATCAATGGTAGTCCTATAAAATAATGTAAAGGTACAATGTCATGGTATTCATGAAAAAACAGTCCTGGTTTTAAGGTGATAGCCTTAGCATAGCATCAGCTGTATACCAACCGCCTCCTTGGAAATCCTACCTGTAATGTTCATGATGATTGTGACATAAGTATGTGGATAATCAGGAATTCGATAGCAAAGTAGTCAGCATCACATGGGATGTTTCACTCTAAATCACTTAGACTGCACCATCGGTTCTCAGAGGCACTGGGAGGACAGGCAGGTGGCCAGGTGGACAATTGCTCTGTGACTTGAACGTAAACTTGAGCCGAGAGGATGTGCCTGGCACAGGAGATGGATTTATCTCAGTAGCCTAAAGTAAGGACAATTTAGTCTGCTTTTGTTGCACTGACTGTGATTCAACTATCCCTGAGTTGTAATTAACTGGTAAGTAGGGTAGCCGTCTGGGATAGCTATGGGCAAAATGTATACTGTGTAGTTAGTGTTTCTAAGAAAAACTAGGCATTATGTTTTATTGTTGCTTTGTTTTATGCCTGTAAGAATAAACCTGCTAACATATTTTTATGCTTCCTGTGCTTAATGTGAGAGCAAATTCCTTATATATAAGTGCACTGCTGGTTTCCAAGTTGATAACTGCAGTAACAGCAACTTACCAACTAAAATCAAATCCTCCCAAAATACATCAAATAGCAGAGATATCCAAGTATCCAGTTTATGCCTAAATGCCTCTCCATTTTTTCCCCCATAGCTTAAAAACAGCAATCGCTGGAAAAGGGGGAATGGAGGGGAGAGATTTCCAAGATGAGTGATGGCCACAAGGCTCCAGACAGAGAACAGGATGGTAAACTAACCAACACACAACATGATCAGACCATAATATAATTGCCAAGGCAGTCACAGAAGATCTTTTCCCACAACTAGAAGAAAAAAAAAGGAGGAAGCAGGGGCGGAATCATCCATGTGGAATATGAAATGGTGGACATTCAAAAATCTGTCGATGATCAGCAATAAAAAACAAGGTTTGGGAAGAAACACTTGACGTCCTAGAAAACCAATCTACTGTAGGTTGAATAATATAAGAATTTTTTAGTTTAATGAAAAATTTTAATTACTGAGGTCTTTCAAGGAATCAGACCAGCTGCAATATGAGACAAAGAGACTTATGAACTTCCATCACTACTCTGTTACAGTGTCCCAACAAAGAAGGGAGTTTGGCAGGGTTTGCACTACCCTTTTCAAGAAGGAAAGTTGCTTTAACCTATCCTCCAACCTTAAAAATCTTCACAGAGATGAGGCGCATGCATGGCGGGTATGGTGCAGGAGGTGTAAAGTAGCAGCTCCAGCACCCGTCGGCATTTAATAGCTAATTACAGGAATTTTCGGCGAAATCACCCGAGTTCCTCTCACAGCACTGGGATCGTGAACCCACAAGGAACAAAAATATACCATACACAAGGGGCCATGGCGACAACTCGATTGAAAAACAAGCGCAAGGCAGACGTGCGCTCTTACTTCACTGAGAGTCGGAAAGCAAGGCCGGAGGGGACCCCGGCGGTGTCAAATTCAGACTCTGCACCCAGAAATGGAAGGTGCACCGTCGGAGCAAACCGGCGTAATAAAGAAAGAAATCGCCAGGCTCCTCAGCGATTTAAAAACATTTTTCAAAGGAGAGGTAGAGGGCCTTCGTAAGGACATACAGCAGATTGGGGCTCGCACCAATGAACTCGAAGAAAAGATGGAGGAAAGCGCGCGATGCCACGGGGAAACGGGCAAAAGGTTAGGGGACTTAGAAGCCAGAGTGGCAGAGCTGGAAGACCGGCAAGAAGACGGGGAAAACCGAGACGGCGTAACAACCTGAGAATCAGGGGTATCCCCGAGGAGATCCTGGATCCAGAGGAGCTGATAAGCAGGTGGATGACCTCTATCATGCCCGGCAAGACAGAGGCTGAACTAGTGATGGATCGTTGCCACCGGGCCCTACGATTGCGCCCCACTCCTAACAACCCCCCCAGGGACATGATACTAAGGCTGCATCACTACAAGACCAAGGAGGAGATCAGTAAAATCACCCGCTCCACCCCCACCGTGTCCTTTGAGGGTCTCTCACTAGCAATCTACCAGGACCTTTCCCCGTTAACACTGGCACGGTGGCCAGCCTTGCAGCCAGTCACCAGGGTACTACGAGATAGAGAGATCCGCTACCGCTGGGCATTTCCCTTCGCCCTCGTGGTTATACGTAATGGCCGCCCCCACGTGTTGAAACATCCAGCGGACGGCAAGGCTTTCCTCAAAAAACTGGGAATTGCTGCTGCAACGCCTGAAAAGGGGAGCCCAGAGACACAGCGGCCTCGGCTTGCGGAGTGGGAAACCGTGTCTACCTTGACGGAACGTCGAAAAGATAGAGCTGCCCCCGACATCCAGTAATCCCCAGCAGAGAGGGTGGAAGACCCACATGGTTACCAAGTTATGTTAAAAGTTACAGTTTCCTGCCAGATTGGCTTAGTTCGGTCCGCAAACCTGCGCGGAATGTAAATGCAGCAGGACAAGAACCCCCGTGAAGAGAAATTACCCCCATATCATCTGTTTTAACACCGCTGTATGATGCCTCCAAAACAAAGTAAAATGGTGCTTTGGGACTCACCTGGGGAAGAAGGGCGGTCGGCAGGTCGAGTTCCATGGCGGCTGAGGATTTGGCGGGAGGAAATGTGGAGCTGCTTCAGCACGCCCAGAGGGACGTCCGTCCCCGCCCACGACCGGCCTCCAAATGACGAGCCAAAGCAGCGGAGCCAGAGGTGACGTACAGGTGACGGAAGATGGACATTTGCGGCCGGCGGGGGGAGCGGAATACACCATTGTTCCTGCCCGCAGGCATGCGCTTCGGTGACAGGGATGTGGGTGTCCCCCACACCCCTGTAAAAGTCCCGGGAATACATGGTCAGCATTGGAGACCATGGCCCTGGACTGGGAGGGAGATGGGTCCAGGGAGGCGGAGTTACAACCGGGCATTGAACCTGGGGCCCTTAGAGGCTACCAAGGTTCTTTCTATTTGTTTACTTGTTTGTTGTTCCCCCTGCTTTTCCCCAGTGTCTCCTTCCCTCAATGTACCCTTCCCCCACCAAAGAGGACCAAGCACGAAAGTGAATCATCACTACCAAAGAAGCCACCACCCACCAGAGCGATCTCCCTTAGGTAAGACTTTGCCACAAAGCACACACAGCATCTCTCTCAACACATGCAAATGTCTGTAACACTGATCTCTCAGAATGTTAAGGGATTCAACAGTCCCAAAAAACACAGGGTAGCTTTTTCAGAATTTAAAAAGAGAAATGCAGATGTAGTTTTCCTGCAGGAGACTCACTTTAGTACACAAAATAGCCCTAGCTTCCTAGACAAAGGATACCGACAGTTCTTCCTGGCCTCTGCTAAGGAGAAAAAGAAAGGGGTGGCGATTGTATTTAGTAATAGATTCCCGTTCCAGGTAGAAAAAATTAAAAGAGATGTAAAGGGGAGATACCTTATCTTAGTAGGGCTTCTACAGCAGTGCAGGATTACGCTAGCTTGTGTTTACGCCCCGTGTGAAAATGAACCGCAGTTCTTTAAAGAGTTCTTCCTGACACTGCAAAGATGGGCAGAAGGGAATGTAATCCTAGCGGGGGACTTTAACAAAGTGTTAGACCCCAGAGTGGATCGTTCACCACAACGGCAAAAACACAGGCAGGCAGGGAATGGACCCCTGCTGGAAGGTCTCAAGAGAGGGAGTTTGATAGACATCTGGAGGGAACAACACCCAGGGGAACGGAGTTATACTTTTTATTCGAACCCACACGACAGTTACAGCAGAATCGACCACTTTTTCGTGTCTAGTAGAATGGTCCCACAGATATCCGACTCCAAAATACACGACATTACGTGGTCGGACCATGCATCAGTAGAGCTGAGATGCACACAAATTAGGCCTAATAGCCCGGGAGCAAACTGGAAACTTAATGAATCACTGATTAAGATACCAGAATTAGAGAAAGTAGTTAAGGAGGAGATTAAACAATTCTTCCAGACCAACCTGGGCAGTGTGGAATCCCACACAGTGCTGTGGGAGGCTCACAAAGCCACGATGAGGGGGGTGCTGATAAGCATAGCAGCCAAAAGAAAAAAACAGAGAGATGTCAAATCTACACAATTGTACAAGAGGTTACATGAGCTCTCTGTACTACATAACCGAACAGGCAGAGGGGATACCCTAAAGGAGCTGAGCCTGGCCTCCTCCTCACCTCCAAGGCTGAGAGGGACCTGAGTTGGACACATAGGAAATTTTATGAGAAAGCCAACAAGCCGGACACGATGCTGGCCACCCGACTTCGCAATAAGCAACCAAGTTAAAATATCCAATCAATTAGAACTAAATCAGGGGAGACATCCTCTAATCCCAAAGTAATAGTTGAGGAGTTCAGACAATATTATGCAGAGCTGTTTAATGGGGAGAAGGTGACTCATAATGCAAAGACAGCAGGCATATTGCAAGAGTTTCTATCTGAAGCCGCATTGCCACAGCTGGGTAGACTGGAGAGGGAGGCGATACAGGGGGACTTTACAAGAGAGGAACTGACAGCAGTAGTCAAAAGCTTGAAGCCCTCCAAGGCCCCGGGCCCAGATGGGTTCTCAAACCTATATTATAAAAAATTCATAGGCATCTTAGCCCCTCACATGCTCCGGTTGTACAATGGGGTCTTGGCGGGCGAGCCTTTCCCGGGGCAGATGCTCCAGGCGTCAATCTCCGTGATACACAAAAAGGGAAAAGATCCCACAAATTGCCAAAGTTATAGGCCGATCTCATTGATAAATTCGGTCGTCAAAATGTATTCTAAACTATTGGCCAATAGATTAAGCGTCGTCCTGCCGGAGCTGATCCATCCGGACCAGGTTGGCTTTATTAGAGTTCGACAAGCGGCCGACAATACGAGAAGAGTAATTGATATAGTAGATTTTGTTAACACCAACAAGGTCCGGAGCTTGCTGTTAAGTCTCGATGCGGAGAAAGCGTTCGACAGGATCGACTGGCCATACATGGAGACCACGCTTGGGGCATTTGGTTTTGGGGAAAAGATCCTCAGGGCAATAAAAGCATTATACTTAGCACCGGCTGCGAGGGTGATGCACCAAGGCTTCCCCTCAGAGCTGTTTCCAATTAAAAGTGGGACGAGGCAGGGGTGCCCTTTATCTCCCCTGCTTTTCGCCTTATGCATCGAACCACTAGCAGCACACATACGTAGAAATAGAGACATTATGGGGGTGCAGATACACTGGCAGGAACACAAGTTAGCGCTATATGCAGATGATATTATCTTGATGATTACCAAGCCACTCACCTCCCTCCCTAATCTGTTTGCGCTCTTGGGGAGGTTAAATCAGATCTCCGGTTTCAAGATCAACCAGACGAAAACCGAGGCGTTAGGCTTGAACATTCGCAACGAGATGCAGAAACTACTAGAACTCAATTTCGAGTTTAAATGGCGACCCAAGGCCATAAAATACCTGGGGGTATATCTCACAAAAAATATAGCTTCCCTGTATCAAGCCAACTATCCAAGTTTATTGAATACTCTGAAAAAGGAACTAAGAGACTGGTCGGCGTATGGTATCTCATGGCTGGGCCGCATATATAGCGTTAAGATGAACATTCTTCCCCGGATACTTTATCTGTTTCAAACACTCCCGATACCTGTAGTGAGATCAGAGATCAAGGATTTACAAAACTCGATTACTAAATTTATATGGAAAGGCAAACAACCGAGGGTCAAAGCAGCTATTATGCACAAACCCAAAGAAGCGGCACAGTTGTGCCAAATTACACAATGGCACGGTGACCCAGGGCTACGAAGGTGGGTGGCACTAGAGAGAGAGCTGTGTGCCCCACTGGAGCTCAGGGACCTAATCTGGTACCC
Organism: Ascaphus truei; assembly: GCF_040206685.1. Lineage (NCBI taxonomy): Eukaryota > Metazoa > Chordata > Amphibia > Anura > Ascaphidae > Ascaphus > Ascaphus truei. The sequence continues at coordinate 61,630,261 of NC_134486.1, forward strand.
AAGGACAAGGGTGAAAGCTATAAAAGAACCTTTGGCATCGGTGCTCAACTCGCTCTCGGTTTGGGAGGGGTCTAAACATAGCGGCTCATTGACATCTAAACATACATATATGGCTCCTCTGTATGGTAACCCGGATTTTGCTCCTGGGCTAGAGGGGGAAAACTTCAAACTCTGGCAACAATTAGGGATTAATAGACTGAAAGACCTGGAGGGCGACATCACTATTAAAACATTTGATCAATTAAAGTCGGAAATAGGTATCCCCAACACAGAATTTCTTAGATACCTCCAGGTCAGGGCATTTTACAATACACACACGGTGAGACCTCCCTTAACGAATTTCGAACGGCTCTGCGTGCGGGGCACAGACACGCGGGGACTGATCTTCACTCTATACAGAAAGGTGGTCGGTTCAGACAAAGACGACACAAATAGACCCAGATTTATGAACCAATGGGAAGCGCATCTACACGAAACACTAGAGGACGAGGACTGGAAAGCTATCTTTCAGGCGGCAGCAAGTAGCTCCATTTGCACAACATTGAAGGAGAACTCATATAAGGTGTTATTGAGGTGGTACCTCACCCCAACCAGACTAGCTAAATGTATTAAAGGCGCTTCCCCGCTCTGCCCATGACAGTGCGGGGAACCGGGGGATCTGGTACACATGCTGTGGTCCTATCCGAAGCTCATGCCGGTATGGCAACAGATTCAAGATTGGCTACAGAGGATCTTGGGCCTCCAAATCCAGCTAGACCCGTGGCTGTTCCTACTAGGCAAACCCACAGACGATGTCTCACGATCTGGAAACAAACTAATAATGCATTTTGCAACAGCTATGAGATGTGAGACTGCAGCACTGTGGAACCAGAACGCAATTCCATCAATAGACAAAATTAGAAATCGAATTTGGTTTGTATGCCAGATGGAAAAGCTAACAAGCTTGGTTAATGACACTGGCTCAAAATTCCAAACAGTCTGGCTACCATGGCTAGCCCAGACAGATATCCCCGGGGTGAGCAATGCCACCGTCTGGCTTTGATAGGGTAAAATGAGTTCTCTTTGGATGAGCAATGTAAAAGACAGATTGGACGTAGGGACGCACTAATAATCACCCTCGTATCAGTAGGCGGGAATACACGGGAAACCCTCAATCCTTATGGAAGGAAGAGTCACAATAAAATAAGCCGAGGATGACCAATCCCCGTATAGAGCGACGAAGGATATACAGTTCTTAGTCCTTCCTAATCCCCCCCCCCTTTCCTTCTTCCCTCCCTCCCTTTTTTCCTCCCTGTCCCCACATTTGTCTATGTCCTATCTTCCCCCCACGTCGGTTATATGTTGTAAGTCGGTTAAAGAGTCTGTCCACTAGGACAGAATATTGTAATGTCATGAAAATGCTATGTTTTGAAAATGAATAAAAAGAAAGTTGAGAAAAATCTTCACAGAAACAGGCATAAAAGTTTTTTAAAGTGTTTACACCTCATCAGGAAGCAGAGAAGTTTGTGGATAAATGGTCAGGAAGAAGATGGAAGAGGAATCGAGGGGACACAGAGACCAAGCATAAAAAGACAGCACAAGGAGAACACTTAAACAACTGGGACTGTTGTATCATTACAGAGACTACAATATAAGATCTACTTCATCACAGGGAAAGAGACGATTGAGTATTACAGTATAATGGTTGGTTGACCATCATAACCCATATATTTCTATGTCTCTCACAATTAGCCCTTTGCCCTTCTCTATCTCTTCCAATTTACTGTGCAATTCTCCAATATAAATATCATGCCTGGGGCAGGGCTCGCTTCTTCCTCTAATGCCAGGTGCTTGAGGCGAAGAATGATAATGTTTGGGCTTACTACGAATCTAAATATATCAATGCATGAAAAAGAGAAGGGGGGCAAAAAAGGAATGTTTAAACTGCTTTTTTTCCACTTCAACTTATTGTATGGTTTAAGATTGTGCAACCTCCATGCCACTAACAGTGATATAATTGTATCTAAGCTACTGGAGTCACTGAGAGGAACTGGAGGATGGAAACTTGCTCTGGAGAGAGGAGAGAGAGATACTATGGGCCTCATGCAGTAAGCCCCGATAAGGCTTTTTTCGCCATTTTTTGCCCTCCAGATTCAGTAAGCGTCGATAAGTGGGAATTATCGGCAACTTTTCCTCCCGATAAAAAGTTATCGGGAGCCGGCTGCCGATAAGCTACTTATCGGCAGTTTTTGAACCCGGCTGAATTCAGGTACCCCCGATCAGCTTTTCGGTGCTGATCGGCACTCCAGACTGGAGAGTTTATCGGGAATCCAGCACGCCAACTAAAGTTGGCAAGTTGGTGGAGGAGAAGCATCGGTAAGGGCGACACTTTGAAAATCAGCCTTTTTTCCTGTCTGTGATTGATGCCGGGGGTCTCCGGAGCTGATACCCGCACCGGAGCCCCCCGGCATGCATCCGAGGCAGGAAGAAGGCATGTACAGCCAACTTCATTACCTTAGCGGCTAACCGCTAAGGCAATGAAGGGGTTAACCCACCGTGCCAGCTTTAATGTGGGTAGCGGGGGTGGGTGAAGGGGGTATTTGGCCCTGGGTGGGAGTTTAGGACTTGCGGGGGGTTGCGGGTGCACTTAACCCCTTCACGACCATTGCAGTTAATACCGCTACGGTCATGAAGGGGTTAAGCCCTCCCGCTACCTACCCGCAAGCCCTAAACAACCACCGTTGGGGCTAATACCCCCTTCACCCACCCCCGCTACCCATAATAAAAAATAATCACACACAGCAGCCCCACACTAAATAAATAAGTAAATATATCTAAATAAATAAATAAATAAATATCTCTATATAAATAAATATATATATATATATATATATATATATATATATATATATATATATATATATATATATATATATATATATATATATATATATATAACCCAACAACCCCTAACATACACATATATGCACATCAATGATACTATAGGCCGGCGGGGGCCCTCGGGTGTTTCCCGCAGGCCTACAGTACCAATTATGTGCCCCCCCAAATTAATGTCTAAACACATACATACTTATAAAGAAATACCCCCCCCCTTAACACATACAGTATAGTAATGGCCACAATTACTATTATCCACAAAGGGATAATAGTGAATGTGCCCATTTTAAATACATAAACACCAATCAATACATTAAATACATATAGCACTTACCACCCATGTCCGGCTGCCACGATGAAGGCCATCCTCCTCTTCATCCTGCCCATGGCCCCCTCCGCTGCTGCAAAACAGACACAATAATGAAAACATCCAATGTAATGTCCCCTAACCCCTTAATCACCATAGCGGTTATTAACCGCTACAGTCATTAAGGGGTTAACCCACCCTCGCCCACCACTAGGGACGCCTACATATCCTCCCACACTAACCCCCTACCCCGTGTGGCCTAACCACCCTCACCCACTACCCACAAGGGAGGCCTACCCACATACCCCCCACCCCCAGTACCCACATAAAAAACAATACAGTGATACATAATAAACATTATTATATTTATTAAATACATTACCCACCCCCTGTGCCCCCCTATAAATACAAGATTTATCCTATTACATACAGGGTTCATAACGCAGTCCCACGCGAGTCCCCGGTGGGCTGGCGGGGCACCTGACAGACCTACAGGGTACCAGCAGCCCTTTTCAAACAGGTTCTGGAGGCCTGTTGGTAGGTCCCGCCAGCGCCATGGCCCCAAGGTGGTCTCCTTGGGTTCACCGTGGGCCACAATTGGGTCCCCACGGTAGGCCCAAGGATGTCTGGGAGCCCCAGGTCAGACCCACAGGTGTCTGCGGGGCCTCGGGTGGTTCCCACGGGGGTCTGGGGAACTCACGGGTGCTCACTACGGGTCCGCGGTGCCCCCACAGAAGTGGGACCACACATCTTCATCCCCGCACCTACGGGTCGGCGGTGCCCCAACAGAAGTGGGACCACACAGCTTCATCCCCGCAGACTACGGGTCCGCGGTGCCCCCACAGATGTGAGGCAACCGCTTCAACCCCGCATGTGTCACCCGTGGAACCACCAGCCTGGTACCCGTGAGATACCCGAGGGGACCCACAGGTGGTCTCCAGAGGTCTCACGCAGAACCACGGACCAAACCCTGAATGTAAAAAAAATAAACCTGGCCCATACATTCAATACATACATCCCCTCCCCCCCAACACCTACAGTACAATAATGTGCAAAATAACTATTATCCAGATAGGGATAATAGATTATTTGCCCATTATTAAAAACATTAACTAGCATATTCAAATAAATAAATTACTACTGACCTCATCAATAAGAAGTCTCCGTCGCCAGCAACATCCTTGTCTTGCCCACAAAATACATAGCCAAAACAAAGCCAATACATTGTAATTGCATTCAGATATCAATTAACCCCTTAAACACCTTATCGGATAATAACCGCAAAGGTAATTAAGGGGTTAAGCCACACTGGCCCGATACCCACCCTTCACCCATGAATTTGTACAGTGGCTTCATCATGCAAAAAAAAATATATATATATATATATATATATATATATATATATATATATATATATACAATAGGGGTCTGCGCTCGTGTGTGGAAAGCCAGAAGTATAGGATATATAAAATTAATTGAACCGGTAATAAATCATAAATACATCAACATGATATTAATGAATTAATATAATGATATACCAATACAATATATCCTAAATAATGAAATTAATTAATATACCAAAAATGCACTGTGAATGTCCAATATAAAAAAAAAAAGCTAAAAACATACAATTATACAAAAAAAAAATTGTTGTGTGGTGCTGTGAACTTTGCCTTAATCTGCTCAATGCAGATAGTCCTTTAGAGTCCAACAAATAAGTCCAATAATTGGGGAGTGACAGTAGCACTATTAGGACCAACAGGCAGCTTCTTAAAAGGGCACAACGACCTCCCTCTCCACCTGCATAGAAAAATATAAGAAAAAAAAAAAAAAAAGCGCCAAATCCTAGTGCATTACTGTTCAAAATAGATATATTTAATTCCCAAAAATCTCAATAAAAATGAACTCACAAACATAAAACAATTAAAAGCATTGTATGAGTAATACTCATGCTCCTAGGACCAGGAAATGCTGCTTTGCTGCTGTAGTCCCTCCGTGACTCCACTGGAACAGATTGCTGCCTCCGTTGTTCACTGCCTGCAGGAACTGACGTATCAGGCACTCCACGATGGTCTCTCCCCCGGTATACACCAAACAGTTGATCTTTAGTTCCCACCGGGGACGGTTGAAGTCGCGGACCAGCGGGTGACGTCACGGGAACAGTTCTAATTACCGGACCGGTACAAATACTCAGCAGTTCAATGGCAAGCGTTGCAAAGTCCACTGCACACCTTCCCTACGCGTTTCATCTGATTTACAGACTTCTTCAGGGGTGGCTTAACTAGCATATTCAAATAAATAAAGTACTACTGACCTCATCAATAAGAAGTCTCCGTCGCCAGCAACATCCTTGTCTTGCCCACAAAATACATAGCCAAAACAAAGCCAATACATTGTAATTGCATTCAGATATCAATTAACCCCTTAAACACCTTATCGGATAATAACCGCAAAGGTAATTAAGGGGTTAAGCCACACTGGCCCGATACCCACCCTTCACCCATGAATTTGTACAGTGGCTTCATCATGCAATATATATATATATATATATATATATATATATATATATATATATATATATATATATACACACACACACATGATGAACCAATATACAAATAAA